>NW_024868238.1:0-122258 GCF_013358625.1 Macadamia integrifolia | reverse complement strand
CCCATCGGTCCCAGCCCACCTGAGAGGGCAGAAAAATACTTTGTTCCTTGAAACTTTCCCCAACCTTTGGGGAACCAAATGGGGCTTTTCCAATCACATTTTCCACACACTCAAGGTCTTATAAGATGATTCTAACCTAGATCTAAGTTAGATTTAAGGATTGAAGAGCCATCTTACCTTCTTTGCTCAAGAACTCTTTCAAAACCCCAAAATCACTTCTTAGCTCAAGAAATCACCAATGCTTCTCCAATCTTGTAAACACTTCTTCAAATCCTTCAAAATCAACACATAGACCATCTATTAAACCTTAGATTCATCATCTCAAGGGGGATTTATAAGATCTTAAGAAACTCTACCCAAATCAAGGGTTTTACTTGGGTTTAATGAAAGTTTAAGAAGCATAGCCTTTGCTCACCTCCAATCGTAGCTCTCGCGTTGGGGATCACTCTTTTGGTGTTGGAATGGGAAGATCAAACCTTGGCACCACTTAAATCCATTTCTTCTTTCTCTTCCTTCCCCTTTCTTCTTCTCCGTTCTCTTTTCTTCATCCTTTTCTCTCTCCTCTTTACTCTTCTCACCAACTCTTTAATGTAATAATGAGAAAATGAAAAACACAATAAATGTTATTTATACTTTTTAAAACATCTAGTAACCACATGGGTGGATCACTCAGGTGGGCGGATGCGCCCGCCTGTGACCGCCCACCTGAGAGCCAAAAATTTGTCAACAAGTGGGATTTTGATGGAATTCGACTCTCGACGTGTATCTCATTCTCGGCACAAGGTATATTCTACATATGCACTTTAGGATACGGCTACATACAAGTATTACCCGTATATGGCCTTATGATACGTGCATGTGCATGTCTTGGGTACATCCATCTCCTTTGGCACTGACTCGGACTTGTCTGGCCAACCTGTGTTCAAAGTCACCCTTGCCATCATGGTCCACAAGGAACCCGCCTTAACCCACTCTGGTTCGGGTCCTGCATGTTTAAATCGGGTCAACCATGTAATTAGATCGGTTTTAAAAAGTAGGGTATCACATGGATCCTAACCACATGGGTGGATCACTCAGGTGGGCGGATGCGCCCGCCTGTGACCGCCCACCTGAGAGCCAAAAATTTGCCAACAAGTGGGATTTTGATGGAATTCGACTCTCGACGTGTATCTCATTCTCGGCACAAGGTATATTCTACGTATGCACTTTAGGATACGGCTACATACAAGCATTACCCGTACATGGCCTTATGATACGTGCATGTGCATGTCTTGGGTACATCCATCTCCTCTGGCACTGACTCGGACTTGTCTGGCCAACCTGTGTTCAAAGTCACCCTTGCCATCATGGTCCACAAGGAACCCGCCTTAACCCACTCTGGTTCGGGTCCTGCATGTTTAAATCGGGTCAACCATGTAATTAGATCGGTTTTAAAAAGTAGGGTATCACATGGATCCCCGCCCTCTCTCCTCTCTCTCTCTTCACATTCATGTGGAGGGGGGAGGGGGTTTGAGTCGTGTGTGCTTCGCTTGCGGGCCCCGCACCACTGTATTGCCACTTAGAGATATATGGAGGCCATTTCGTAAGGGTGTAAAATTCGTTATTTGAGACGGGGGTTTTGATAATGGTCCAATTCTGGGATCAGGGTCATGCAAATGGGGTTTGGAGTCTCCACCTAGGGTTATGGGCCTAGGACCTGGGGGTGGGCCCGATTCCTAAGAAAAGGACCCAAAATTTGGTCTGGTCCAGAGATTTGGGGTAAGTGTCAGGTTACAGAGTTGGGAAGGTGTTAAGCACCCAATCTGCCCAGTTCAATTGGCCTTCTTGCTAGATGCTTGAGAATGAACATTTACACATATATAGATTAATTGAATTCAAACTATTATATACACTAAAACAAAGCTTATTAGATGTCTACATTATGCTTGAATGAGGAGAGAGATTATACCTGAATTTGACCCCTGTTTCGGGTCAAGAGGGGTAGGCCCCTGATTGGTACTGGCTCAGGCTATTTTTCGAATTCTCCTAGCTTAGGGAAAGGTGGTCTTGACCTCCAACATCCTTTCTTGAGAGATACTGATTGTGATGGTATCTGGATAGGGTTCCGGCTAGGAATGATCACTTCCGAATTTGGATTCGGACAGAGCTTCAGCTAGGGAAGGCTATTTTTGACTTTGGATTCAGATAGAGCTTTGGCTAGGGAAGGCTATTTTTGGGCTTGGGATGAGATGGCACTCCGACAGAGCTTCCGCTGGGGATAGGCTAAGGGAGCACTAGGCTGAGGTGGCACTCCGGTAGAGCTTCTGCTAGGAATGGCTATTCCTGGAAAGATTCCAGGGACACTCGGACAGAGATTCGGCTAGGAAAGGCTATTTTTGAAAAAGAAACGGGTTGTCCTAAAAATGGATTGAAGAACTCCAAAGTCCCAAAGAACACTTTGAAGATCTGAACAGAATTTTAGATCTTAACAAAGATCTCTTCGTAGACCCGAAAAACCTCAAAAAAGGGGGGTTTCTATCTCAAGAGCACTCAAGAATGCTCAAGAACACTCAAAGGAGGTGGCTCAAGGACATATTGTTTTTGGCCCAAAACTGGATCTAACTAAGAATTTGGATTGAAGATCTTCAAGATCCAGAAGAACACTTCGATGATCCGAATGAATTTTTGGATCTTGATGAAGATCGCTCCGAAGATCAGAAGAAAATCAAGAGGGGGGAGGAGAGGAAAATTTCACTCTGAAAAGGGATTTAGGTGTTTTTTGGTGTGTTTTTTCTAAGGGAGAGGGGCTATTTATAGTTTTTTTTCAACCAAGTAGGAGAGGGGAAATCCCTTTATCCAGTGGATGAAAGGGAGGCTCTTGCCTAAAGTGAAGAGATAGGATTTTTGTCCAATGGGTAAAAGGGGGGTTGAAGGCAAAAATGGGTGGGGAGGGCTTTTGTCCAGTGGGTAAAAGGGGTTTTCAAAAAAATGGGAGGAGAGAGAAATTTTAGCTTGGAAAAAGGTAATTTTTGGAAAAGCAAGAGGAGAGAAAGTTTGGAAAAGGCAGTTTTCAAAAAAGTGAGAGGAGAGAGAAAATTTTGCTAAAAAAGGCAATTTTTGAAAAAGCGAGAGGAGAGTGAAAATTTTTCCAGAAGTAGTTTTTGAAAAAGCGAGAGGAGAGAAAATTTACTGGGAGTGCAGGTGAAGTCACGGGTGCGTGAATGCATGGATGTGCGGGCAATGTGCACGGTGTGCTGGCTATGTGCACGGTGTACGGGCCATATGCACGGTGTGCGGGCCATGTGTGCATGGTGTGCGGGCATAGTGTGCATGGTGTGCGGGCCATGTGCACGGTGTGCGGGCCATGTGCACGGTGTGCAGGCCATGTGCACGGTGTGCGGGCCATGTGCATGGTGTGCAGGCCATGTGCACGGTGTGCGGGCCAGGTATGCATGGTGTGCGGGCACAGTGTGCATGGTGTGCAGCTGGGGCCTGCACACTGTGCAGCAGGGCCATGCACAGCATGCGGCGGGGCCACATAAAGTGTGCCGTGGGGCAGCGCACAGCATATGGCAGGCCAGCGCACAGTGTGCGGCAAGCCTGTGCATAGTGTGCAGTAGGCCCATGCACAACGTGCAGTAGGGCCTCGCATAGTGTATGGTAGGCTCGTGCATAGGTGTGCGGCCAGACTGGGCTTGGCTGGGCTGGCTGGCTGGCTTGGCTGGGCCGGCCGGTTGGGTGGCCGAGCTAGGCAAATGTGCGCGACATATTCGTGGAAAAACGTGATTTTCCAGGAATGATTACCAGACATCCGTCGGTCTGATTTTGGCGTACTATATATCATCGGAATCGTATTTCCAAGCACTATCCTTCTGTATGGTCATCTTGACCGGATTCCTTCATATATAAAAAGTTAAAATTGGACCCCTTCCCTCCCGCGTGGGGATTTCTAGGGTTTCAGACCCGGGAGTGTTTCGGGGTTATTTGGGTAGGTAGGGGATGAATTTTAGGGTGTTTGGCTTAGGTGAGGGATTTTTCCAGGTTTCCAGTGGGACTGTCCATGCACGCGGCATATGTGCGGGAAGGCGAGACATGCGCATGAAAAATGTGATTTTTTGAGATGATTGCCAGAGATCCGTCGGTCCGATTTTGGCGTATCGTATATCATTGAAATCGTATTTTCGAGCACTATTCATCTGTATGGTCATCTTGACCAGATTCCTTCATATATAAAAAGTTAAAATTAGACCTTCCTCTCTCCCACATAGGGATTTCCTGGGTTTTGGGTAGGGGAATGTTTCCATCAGCAACCCTATCGGTCGGAAATTGAAAGTCACTTCCAAGATCCATATTTCATCATAGCCAAAGGAGGGTGACAAAATTGGGTGTCTACAATGGTCGATCGACACTGACTGAGCCTGGCGACGTTTGATCAACTGAAAGTCCCAGTCGACCATTGCCTGTCTAGCTGGCTCCAACGGCTAGTTTTTTAAACCAATGGCTCTTGGTAGTCGACCGGTGGACCCAAAATATGACCATTTGAGTGCGATTTACTACCTAAAATGACCACCTAACCTCACCTATAAATACCACTAATGCTCTTAATTAAACATAAATTAATTCTAAGCATTAGAAAACACTTTTGAGAGCATTTAAAGTGAAAAGGCATTCTCCATTACTTGAGCATTTGGTCATCATTCCATCACAAGAAAAAGCTCAAGTCTTTATCAAAAGTCTTCCACACTTTTATTGTTCAAGTCAATGCTTACTGAAGAATTACAAAGGTGCATTCACTTTATCATTATTGCATATCTCATTTGCACCACACTAGAGGTAATCCTCTATTATTCCACTTCTCTTATTTCTCTGTTTTTATATTAATTCTAGACTGTACTTAGATTTGTGTAAAGGATTCTCTTATCCTTAAAAGAGTGTAAGGTGACTCTCTACCTTAAAGGAGAATGTAAGGTGCCTCTCTACCTTAAAGGAGATTGTAAGGTGCCTCTCTACCTTTAAAGAGATTATAAGGTGTCTTTTTACCTTAAAGGGGATTGTAAATGTGCCTCTTTATCTATAAAGGGGATTGTACGGATTCTCTTAGCCTTAAAAGACTATGTAAAGCTTTTTCTCCCTACCTACTGTACTGAAAGGGAAGAACTAGTAAAATACCTTACAAGAGGATCTTGTAGGGAGTGGACTAGACTAAGGTTGAGTCGAACAATTATAAATGTCACACCTCACTTCCAGTAGACCAAACTTACCATCAAGAATACCGACGGTGTGAGTAAGACACATACCTGTCTTACAAACCTACCAGGATCTCTAATAACATTTTCACAATCTCACATCACAAACCCATATAAGCAATGGAATCAGAGTATAGTAGCGGAATCATAAATAAAATGGGGAAACGTCTAATCGTAATATAATAGCAACAACTGAGTTATTCTGTTACATTCATCCATGGGATATAATATAATCCCAAGAAAATATACAATCCACAGTTACACCCAAAAATATCAAAGTATGATATACAATCTCACTGTGCAATGTAAGCACAGTGGTTGCAAGCACAGGCCTAATTGTGCTCTCTGGCTTTTGGCATCCACCAATCACTCACACTATACTCTGACCCAGAAGAAACTGGGTCATGCATCATCGGCACCACAATACCTCCGTCATCATCTAAAAAGGGGTGTATGCGTGGGGTAAGCTTTCCAACTCATTCAGTGAGGGGTGGGGTCAAGCACATCCAAGCAAGACAATAGTAGTAATAATTAATGATGCATAATTGCGGAAATTAAACACAGTCCATAATTCTCATGATGCAGTTGATTTATTTATTATCCACCTAACAATACAAACTAAGTCTGGTAAATGCTACTACGCACATTAGGTTGTATCCTTCATCTCGGAACCACCATCGACTACGTGAGGATACAAACACTAGTTGTGAATAGAAGCCTACGGGTCCCTGTATGCATCCATGGGTCACCCAATAAACCCCTAATAACCCACTCCTGGAAGTCATGGCACTGGTACATCATCGGCCAAGCCAGATAGGTTCTGGCCTCCAGCAACAATCTCATTGTACCATGGGTGTGGCATTCCGGAAAGGCACATCGAATATACCACAATGGGTTATCCAACACCTCAACCCCTATTGACAAGGGTTCATAGCATAGGGAGTGATACCTAACCACTTATATGCTACATGACTTCATAGTGATATAGTTAGTATGTAATACACGATACCGGCAAGACCTCGGCCATAAAGTGTAATCCATCTCCAAATACAGTCCCGGGTACACGATATCAGCGAGACCTTGGCCACAAAGTAGAACCCAAGACCATGTACCTAATCTAGCATACATATCACAGTTGAGTATAGACTACGCGACACCAGTACCAATCATCAACCACGAAGCACATCCATTTCCAAATGCAGTACCTGGGTACACAATACCAGCGAGACATTAGCCACAAAGTGTAACCCATGACTACAACTAACTCTAATGCACATAATCAATGCATGAATGCAACATACATATGGCAATCATGGCATAGATACCACCTCGGCCATACTGGATCCCGTCTCACACACACAATGATCACGGTACCGGTACCACCTCGGCCACATCGAATCCCTTCACACATCTCCATACAAATCATATCATAATCATAAAATGACAAATGTAACATATCATCATCGTATTTGAGCAATTACAATTAAACATGTAATTCTAAGCATGTGAGCAGTTTAATAATAATAAACATTCCAAAAGTAAACATTGTCCATACATACTCAAGTATGGCCACTGGTCAATCAACTCAATTCCGACTTCAGGGTTCATGTGCATCACTCTCCTAGGCCTAAAAGGAACCGAACATCAATACGTGTCGGGAACATCGGGAGGGACCCACATGGGTCACCCCCAAAGGGTACAAACAATATCCATCAGTGACAGTAATGTCTCCAAAAATAGGAAATTTTTACCAGAAATATCAGTCCTATTTCTGGTGGAACTGATAGAGAGCTCCTAAGGCTCAATGATCTATCAGAAATATACCACTGGAAGCAGGCCCAATTGATCCTGTGGGTTGTTTTCGGTGGTGATTCAAAACATTCCACCCACTTTGGGGCTTTTCGACTCAGATCTGATCGTCGGGATTTGTTCCATGGAGTTTGTAGGGGATGTTCCCAGCATCATTCTAAACCAATAAAATCATGATTCCACTAAACCATTTGGGAGATACGTCGATCGAATGATCGAAACCTTAGTTGGTCTTTTGGCAATAGTTGTTGCTGGAGCTCATAAGGGCTTGGTTTGAGCTCGGTAACAACACCGAGAGGGTAGAATATGCATTCTATGACCTTAACATGGTTTATACACCAAGATTCCATCCATACCTAGCCTAACCAAGGTCAAAATGAAGAGAAAGAGTGGCATGAGAGGTTGCACTTACCTCTGGCAGTGATTCCAATGACTAGGCAGCAGCCGGCACCAAGGTAAAACCCTTCCCCCTTCTTCTTCTTCTTCTTTTCTTCCTTCCTCTCCTCTCTCACATTTGGGCAAGGAAGAAATGAGGAATTCATCATTTCTAACTTATAAGTTAAAATGGACCTTAGAGTCCATTTGATTGGACCCTATTCGGACCAATTGGGTTATTATGACTTTCGGAGTCCGAGAACCCGCCCACTTGGGTTTAAAATGCGTTCACATCAAGAGTAAAGTGTGGAGGATGATTTGGGATCATCCGAGACTATTTACGACATGAGTGGCAGGACCCATGGGCATTGACACCATGATAGTAGCCTATTATGCTCACTCGAAATAGCCCACCGGATTCAGGCCCAATGAGTCCAGTGGCATATTTCCTATGGTCAAGCTATCTTGACTGGTTGCTATCCCATAGCTGGTCTTGCACGGGTGGTTGCCCTCAGCCATGCTCAAGGCCTTTTGACAAGACCGATATGGGTTGGGCTTTATATTTGAGGAGTCGAGTTATTTACCATCTTGGATCAAAAGGAACGGATTCCCTCCAATTAGACTGGCATGCGATGTAAGAATATGTGGGGTCATCTCTCCCCCTTCAGCAATGGGTGGCCATGAGCCAAAACCCATCCGTAATTCTGATCTCCAGTCCGAGACTTATCACAACAGTTCAAATTAGACCGAGTCAGGGCACAGGTGTAACATTCCCCCCACCTTATAAGAATTTTGTCCTCGAAATTGAACATACTTGGCAAATCAAACAATCCAGGATACTGCTTCAACATCTTATCTTCCTGCTCCTAAAATGCTTCCTGTTTATGGTGGTTCATCCGTTTCATCCTGACAAAAGAAATGGTACAGTTGTGGAGAACATGCTCTTTCCAGTCAACAATCTTCTCCAGATAGTCCACATATGCAAAATCCTCGTCCAACTCACAAGGTATGTAAGTTAAGACATGAATAGTATCAGGAATGTACTTCCTCAACATAGATACATGGAAGACATCATGTGTACCCTCCAACTCTGGTGGTAGAGCTATCCAGTAAGCTACCAATCCGATCCTGTCCAGTACATCATACGGTCTCATAAACCTTGGACTAAGCTTTCCCTTCTTACCAACCGCATCACCCCTTTAACTGGGGAGATCCACAAGAACACCTTGTCTCCGACACCAAACTCCAGATGTTTCATCCTAACATTTTCATAGCTTTTATACCTGGACTGAGCTGCCTTGATCCTTTCTATGATCACATTCACCTTCTTACTGGTAGCCTGTATCAAGTCTGGACCTAAACCATGCCGTTCACCAACCTCATCCCAATAGAGTGGAGTTCGACACTTCCTGCCGTACTGTGCCTCAAATGGGGACATTTCGATGGTGGCCTGATAAATGTTTTTATAGGAGAAATCAATAAGGGAAATATGTTCATCCCAACTATAACTCATATCCAAGGCACATGCTCGGAATAGGTCCTCCAATGTCTGAATAGTCCTTTCCAACTGACCACGGTTTGAGGGTGAAAGGCTATACTAAAATTCAACTGTGTGCCCATAGCTTTCTACACACATGTCTAGAACTTAGAAGTGAACATGGGATCTTGATTAAAGATGATAGTAACTAGCACACCATGCAATCTAATGATGTTATCAACATACAACTTGGCTAACTTGTCCATAGAAAATGTGGTCTTGATTGGAATAAAGTGAGTTGCCTTGGTCAAGCTATCCACAACTACTCAAATGGCATCCATGCCCTTCTGAGTGCGGGGTAGGCCTGTGATGAATTCCATGGTGATATTCTCCCATTACCACTCTAAAATAGGGAGGGATTGTAATAAACCATGGGGCCTTTGTCTTTCAGCCTTGACCTGCTGGCATGTGAGGCATTTAGACACGTACGTGGTCACATCATTCTTCATTCCTTTCCACCAGTAGAAGCCCTTGAGATCCTTGTACATTTTAGCGCTACCTGGGTGAATGGTGTATGAGAGCTATGTGCCTCTCTCAAAACTGTCTCTCAAATCACCATCACTGGGCACACACAACCTCTCTTTGAACTTGAGAATCCCGCTTTCAGTTACAAAGAAATTTGGGTTCCTTTGGGTTTTTTCCTGGCATTCTGCTATCAGCTTCTATAACTCTGCATCATTACCCTGAGCTGTAGTGATCCTATCCACTAGACTAGGTTGTACCACCAATGCCGATAGTGACAAGGTGACACCTTCTACTAATAGCTCCAAGTCTAGCTTCCTGGCCTCCTCTATAAGATGTTCATTGGTGGTCAATGATGCAAGAGTCAGTGATTAGGATTTCCAACTAAGGGCATTAGCTACCACATTGGCCTTTCCTGGGTGATGATGAATAGTATAATCATAATCCTTCATCAACTCTAACCAACGCCTCTATCTTATGTTGAGCTCTTTTTGGGTGAAAAAGTACTTGAGGCTCTTATGGTCACTGAAGATCTCACTCTTCTCACCATACAGGTAGTGTCTCCAAATTTTCAGTGCAAAAATCATAGCTGCCAACTCCAAATCATGGGTGGGGTAGTTCTTCTCATAATCCTTCAGCTAACGGGATGCATAAGCAATGACCTTCTAGTGCTACATCAATACACAACCCAATCGCAGCTTGGAGGCATCACTATACACAACCATAGCACCTTTACCAGTCGGAATACTCAAAACTAGAGCTGATACCAACCTTTGCCTTAGTTCCTTGAAACTCTTCTCACAAGCTTTGGACCACTCAAACTTTCACCCTTTCGTGTGAGTCGAGTTATCAGGGTAGCAATGTGGGAGAAGTTCTCGATAAACCTCCTGTTGTATCCGGTCAATCACAGAAAACTCGTATGTCTGCTACACTCTTAGGAGTCTCCCATTCTAGAACTGCTTTCACCTTGCCTGGGTCAACCTTTATACCTTGTCTGAAATAATATGGCCGAGGAATGCCACCTGTGACAACCAAAACTCGTACTTGCTGAATTTGACATAGAGTTGCTTCTCCCTCAGCTGTTGCAATACTAACCTTAGGTGAGTTGCATGTTCCTATGCACTCTTGGAGTAGACCAAAATGTCATCAATATATACAATCACAAACTTGTCTAAGACATCCTAGAATACCTGGTTCATCAAATCCATAAATGCAGCCGGTGCATTAGTCAACCCAAATGACATCACCAATAACTCATAATGTTCATACCTTGATCTAAAGGCTGTCTTACTGATATCACTATCCTTGATCCTAAGCTGATTGTAGCCCGATCTAAGGTCGATCTTGGAGAATACCTTGGCACCCTGTAACTGATCAAATAGATCATCTATCCTTGGCAAAGGATACCGGTTCTTGATGGTTAGCTTATTAAGCTCCCGGTAATCAATGCACAACCTCATACTCCCGTCTTTTTTCTTGACGAACAATACCGGTGCTCCCCATGGAGATACACTAGGTCTAATGAATCCCTTCTTCAGAAGGTCCTAAAATTGCACCTGCAATTCCTTTAACTCTGTGGGGGCCATGCGGTAAGGGGCTTTTGACACTGGTGCCAAGCTAGGGAGTAGGTCTATAGAAAACTCTATCTCTCGATCTGGGGGCAAACATGTCAAATCATCCAGAAATACATTGAAAAATTCCCTCACCATATCTAGCTCGGTCAATGGCTAATCTCTATCTTAGTATCTATCACAGATGCTAAGTATCCTTGACATCCCTTATCCAGTAGCTTCTTCATTTGGAGCACAGCTATGATAACCTTCTTGGGTTTCTTAGGCTTATCCCCTTGGAATACAAACTCATCATCATCACGAGATCTAAAAATGATAATCTTCTCTGCACAAGGCACACTGGCTATGTATGCAGATAACTAGTCTATTCCTAAAATCACGTCAAAGTTGGTCATATCCAACTCAATCAAGTGAGCATTTAACTCATATTCACCTATGGTCACTGGACAAGGCTCATACATATAATTCAGACCTACTACACTTCCTATAGGGGTGCTCATAGCTAAACACTGAGCCAATCCATTGGGTGGAATTCTCATCTTCTTCACAAATGCCAATGACACGAAAGAATGCAAGGCTCTTGAGTCAAATAGCACATGTGCAGGCAATAATGATATCAACAATGTACCTATCACTACACCGGGTGCAGCCTCAGCATCCTCTGTGTCATAGTAAATACTCTACCTCGTGGTCTCTGGCTTGGCATGTCCTCGCCATATGGCCCAACTGATCATAATGAAAGCATCTCAGGCTTAATCCCGAAGACTAAGACACAGTACTAGATCAAGAGGACTGGGAAGTCTGACTAGCTTTAGGCTTCCTAAATTGCACTGAAGTTGGGTTGATATAGGGCACTCAAAAAGGTTTGCTACCTTCCCTAGAATTAGTAGATCCCATTGCCCTCTTTCCCATTCCCTGCTGGGCCATGAAGTTGTCTCTATACCGGTCTTTAATAGATTTGGCCACTTAGACCACCTCAGTATAGGTCTACAGTTTCAACCCCACAATGGTTGACCTAATACCTGACCTTAACCCTTTCTCAAACTTCTTCACTTTAGCTCTATCACCTCTGAGATTCTGAGGAGCAAAATAGAATAGCTCTTCGAAGCATTGCTGATACTCGAGCACAGACTAGGAACCTTGAACCAATTGAGAGAACTCACTCTCTCTCCTATCCTATAAGCTTTTCGAAAAATAGTTCTTAAAGAAGGCCCCTTTGAAGTTTGCCCAAGTGGGGTTCGGGTTACTAGCCCTCAGAATAGGCTCGGTGGCACTCCACCAATCATCTGCTTCATTCTGTAATTGATAGCCCGCACACAAAATTTTCTGCTCATCAGTGCAACCCATCAATCTAAAAAATTTCTCCATTCCACCAATCCATCTTGATGGATACAACGGGTCTTGGTCCACCTTGGAGAAGTGCGGGGGCCTAAGCTATTGAAACTTCTCCATCATTTTCGTCAAGTCTGTCCATCCCTCTACATGGGCCTGGGCTTAATCCGGTATCGGGTCTTGCACCTACCAATGCACTTGTGCCCCACCAGATGTTTGAAAGGTAGCCCGATCCAGTGGGTATTGGAATGGGTGCCGGTGGAGTAGGAGGTGCGGGAAGTGCATTATAGGCTTCCATTTCCACTTGGATCCTATTATCGATCCTAGCCATAAACTAGTTTTACCTTTCTTCAACTCCCCGCATCATGTTATTCATGATGGATGCCATATCCTGGGCTATAAGTACCGACAGAGCTAGGAGTGCATTGCAAGGCCTACCCTAATTCCGTGCAAAGGAAGCAGGAGGTGACGGGCGTGATTGTGATTGGGATCAGGATCGAGTGTTCCGGCGTGACATGACTCCTGTGGAGGAATCTGATTAGTGTACATATGTATATAAGGTTGCATGTAATTGAAACACATGCATATATAGTGGGTCCCACATGTATACGATAGGAAAAATTTAGGGTTAGGGCATGCCTAAATGGGGTTCATGCATATTAGGATTCGATCACACACGTATCCCAAAGGGACACACCATTAAAGTAACAAAATAAAAATTTAGATTTGAAAAATAAAATAATTTATTTTCCAAATTAGTCCATCGGAAACAGGGGGACTTCTCATCGGAAATATAGCTTAATCCACCGAAAATATCTGTGTCATTTCCAGTGGACAAAACAGAGAGCAATTTGGGATTTTTCACTTCACCGGAAACAAGCATCGGAAGCATGCCCAGTGTTTTCGGTGGTTCCAAAACGGCTATAAATAGGCTCGGGTTTGGGTTTCATTATACAAAACTCTATTCTAACTTGTGTAAAAGGTATGGAAATGGTCAAGGAGGACCTTTCAACCCATTCCCTACCTTCTTCTTGCTATCTCGCTATTGATCGGCGCCGCATTCGCACCAAAGGTATGTTTTCCTCTCTGTAACCTAGTTTTGTGATTTTCTTCTCTGTGAGCTTTACATTCAGCCATTGAACTAGGTTTTTCATTCTTAATCATTAGGAATCATATTACAATGATGTCTGGACTCCATGTATATACCCGATATGTCGTTGAACAAGAGAAGCAAGATGCCACCGCACAGTTCAACCCAATCTTGTTCTGCTCTGTGACTGAGCGAGACCATTGGGAACTCTTTGAGAGCTGCAATGTGGACTCAGGTTTCTATGTGAGGACCAATGAATTTCATGCATTCCGTCTCCATCAATGGTTTGACGATGTTGGGTGGTACCGCATCCTGAAGCCTAACAAGTACTACTACCCTACACTGGTCAGGTTGTTCTACTCCAACCTGAATTGCATGAACTGGGGTACTAAAGAGATGCAGATCACCTCCTATGTGAAGTGGGTGGAAATCTCCTTTGACATGGGGTAGTTGGCCAATATCCTGATTGTCAGCAATGCTGGTGTCCTAGTGTACTGCCCACCTCGGATTCTAGCATATGAATTCCCGAGTCTTGATACCTTTCAGGAGATAAACGATAAGCTAACTAAGGAGGCCAAGGGATGGAACCATTCAGTCAACTATTTTGCTACTCCAAAGGTCGTCTGTCGTGCGGTTCAGTTGAATGTCCTTCCCACTTGTGGACACTATGATGAGGTATCTGCACTACAAGCCTATGTGACCTACTGTGTGTACATGGGGACGTAGATACATCTCCCTTACCTCCTAATGTGGACCATGGTATTTCGGTCTGAGGGAGTGGATCACCAAGTGGGGAGCCTGTGCTATGGAAGAATATTGACTAACATCTTCTGCCGCTTTGGGGTGGACTTGGAGGGAGAGGCACGCTTGGGTGAAGAGGTCATAGACTTCAACCAAAATTCTCTGAGGAAGATGACCATAGATCTAAGGGAGGTGACACCTATTTCAAGAGAGGGTTAGCAACCTATGGAAGTAGAGGGGGGCAGTGCCGGTGAGGTTGACGGCGATGCCGGTGGTGTTGGTGGTACAGGAGGAGAAGTTGCTAGGGTTGGTGGGGTTCCACTACCTGATCCCCAGGCTATGAGTTTTATGGCTGCTTCTACTTCTTCGAGCACCAGGGGTGCGAAGCCTTATGGTCTCAGTGATGTTATGGCCAGCCTAGACACCACCACATCACTGATGAGGAGCATAAATGGCCGCCTTAACAGCATAAACAGGACCAATTGTCTTATGAACAATAGAGTAGCCTCCCTAGAGGCACAGATGTAGGCGATGGTCTTCCATCTTGGTATTCCAGTGCCTCCTCCAGGAAAGCATGGTCTAAACCAGGCCCAGGGCTAGGGACAGCACCAGCACCAGCAGCAAGAGCAGTAAGAGTAGTGGCATGTTTGCCACTGTAGCTGTTAGGATTTCCATTTCCATGTTTTTCTTTGAGATTTCATGTTCTAGGTTTAGTTGAACTTTTATTTTATGTCATTTGCTTCTGTCATTTGCATTCCTAGTCTTTAGGCTAGTGAGGCTTTCCTGCTTTCTATACTTTAACTTTTATAAAAGTGTAAGCCGTGTAATCAAGTTCTCTATTATAATGAAATAGCTTTTAACACCTATACTTGTCTCCTAATTATGAAAATTTCTATTATTGTTGTCTTGAGATTTTTATTTAATCCTAATTTCCCCAAGTTATGGATCAATCGAGATTGTGAGTTAAGGCAGAGCTTCACGCTCTGATACCATAGTTGTCACACCCCACTTCCAGTAGACCCAACTTATCATTAGGATACCGACGATGTGAGTTAGACACATACTTGTCTTACAAACCTACCAAAATCTCTGATAGCAGTACCTTAACATTTCACAATCTCACATCACAAACCTACATAAGTAGCGGAATCAGAGTATAGTAGCAGAATCATAAATAAAATGGGAAAACGTCTAATGGTAATATAATAGCAATAACCGAGTTATTCTGTTACATTCATCCATGACATATAATATAATCTCAAGAAAATATATAATCCACAGTTATACCCAAAAATATCAAAGTATGATATACAATCTCACGGTGCAGGGTAAGCACAGTGGTCGCAAGCACAGTCCTGATCGTGCTCTCCCGCTTTTGGCATCCACCAGTCACTCACACCATACTCTAACCCAGAAGATACTGGGTCACCCACCATCAGCACCACAGTACCTGCATCATCATCTAAAAAGGGGTGTATGCGTGGGGTGAGCTTTCCAACTCGCTCACTGAGGGGTGGGGTCAAGCACATCCAAGCAAGACAATAGTAGTAATAATTTATGGTGCATGATTGTGGAAATTAAAGATATAGTCCATGATGCTCGTGATGCAGTTCATTTATTTATTATCCATCTAACAATACAAACTAAGTCTGGTAAATGCTACTATGGTGCATTAGGTTGTATCCTTTGTCTCGGAACCGCCATCGACTACACAAAGATACAAACCCTAGCCATGAATGGAAGCCTGTCGGTCCCCGTATGCATCCGTGGGTCACCCAGAAAATCCCTGATAACCACTCCTGGTAGTCACGGTACCGATAAGACCTTGGCCATAAAGTGTAATCCATCTCCAAATATAGTCCCAGGTACACGATACCAGCGAGACCTTGGCCACAAAGTGAAACCCAAGATCGTTTACCTAATCTATCATACATATCACAGTTGAGTATGGACTAAGTGACACTGGTATCAATCATTGGCCATGAAGTGCATCCATTTCCAAATGCAATCCTGGGGTACACGATACCAGGGAGACCTTGGCCACCAAGTGCAACTTGCGACTACAACTAACTCTAATGCACATAATCAATGCATGAATGCAACATAAATACGGCAATCACAGCACCGGTACCACCTCATCCATGCCGGATCTCGTCTCATACACACAACCAAACAAACGATGATCACGGTACCGATACCACCTCGGCCACACCAAATCCCATCACACATCTCCATACAATTCATATCATAATCGTAAAATGAAAAATGTAACATATCATCATCGTATTTGAGAAATTACAATTAAACATGTAATTCTAAGAATGTGAGAAATTTAATAATAATAAACATTCCAAAAGTAAACACAATCCATCCCTCATCTCCTTTTTGTTCGAGTGTGCTAGGGTTTAAGTATGGCCACCAGTCGATCAACTCAATTCCAACTTTAGGGTTGTGAGCATCATTGTTCTAGGCACAAAGGGAACCGAACATCAATACGTGTCAGGAAGATTGGGAGGGGCCCACATGGGTCACCCCCAAAGGGTACATACAATATCCATCAGTGACAGTAATGTCACCGGGAACACCCACCGGAAACAGGGAATTTCCACCAGAAATATTAGTCTTATTTCCCATGGAATTGACAGAGAGCTCCTAAGGCTCAATGATCCATCGAAAATATGCCAGCAGAAGCAGGCCTAGTGGATCTGGTGGGCTATTTCCAAGGGTGGGTCAGAACAGTCCACCCACTTTGGGGCTTTTTGGCTCAGGTCCGATCACCGAGATTTGTTCCATGGAGTTTGTAAGGGATGTTCCCAGCGTCATTTTAAGCTAATAAAATCCTGATTCCATCAAACCATTTGGGAGATACATCGGTCGAATGATCGAAACCCTAGTTGGTCTTTTGGCAATAGTTGTTGTCGAAGCTCATCGGGCTTGGTTTGAGCTCGACAACAACATCGCAAGGGTAGAATACGCATTCTAGGACCTTAACATGGTTTGTACACCAAAATTCCATCCATTCGTAGCCTAACCTAGGTCAAAATGAAGAGAGAGAATGGCATGAGAGGTTCCACTTACCTTCAGCAGCAATTCTGGCGACTAGGCGGCAGCCGGCACCGAGGTAAAACCCTTCCCACTTCTTCTTCTTCTTTTCTTCCTTCCTCTCCTCTCTCACATTTGGGCAAGGAAGAAATGAGAAAATGAATTCCTCATTTTTAACTTATAATTTAAAATGGAGCTTAGGGTCCATTTGGTTGGACCCTATTCAGACCAATATGGTTATTATGACTTTCAGAGTCCGAGAACCGTCCACTTGGGTTCAAAATATGTTCACATCATAAGTAAAGTGTGAGGGATGATTTGGGATCATTCGAGACTGTTTACGATGTGAGTGGCGAAACCCACCGCATCAACACCATGATAGCAGCCTGTTATGGTCACCGAAAATAGCCCACCGGATTTAGGCCTAGTGGATCCGGTGGCATATTTTCGGTGTTCTTGACTGGTTGTTGTCCCATGGCTGGTCTTGCATGGGTGGTTACCCTCGGCCATGCACAAGGCCTTTCAGCAACATCGATATGGGTCGGGCTTCGTATTTGAGGAGTCGGGTTACTTACCATCTGGGATCGGAAGGTACGAATCCCCTCCAGTTAGACTGGCATGCGATCCATGAACATGTGGGGCCATCTCTCCCGCTTCGGCAATGGGTGGCCGCAAGCCAAAACCCGGCCGTGGTTCTGATCTCAAGTCCGAGACCTATCACAACAGGTCAAATTAGACCGAGTCAAGGCACGGGTGTAACAATAAATCTTGGTCTTGTGTGGTTGTGATTCTTTTATTCTGCATTTTATATTTCGCAATCACACTTTGGATATTACTTCAAAAAGATTTAAATTTTCACTAGCATAACATATTCACCCCCTAAGGTTATTTCAGTGCTTACTTTTATAGGATACTAGCAAACTTGCACGTGCAAATGCACGTGTGTACCGATGTGCACTTGCATTTTCAAAATATGAGTCAAACTATACTTGATCCTACATTAAAACTACAACAGAGATTGTAATGAGTAACAGTTCAATTTTGATAGTAAGGAATATAGATATATTAAGAACTCATAGTTTACTATAATAAAAGAATCAATTTTCGTGGTCTAAGTACACAATTCCAGTTGTGGTGAATCTCTCTTGAATCAAAGTAACTCTTTCAATATTGTCAATAATTCTTTTACTATAATAAAAGAATCAATTTTCATGGTTTAAGTACACAATTCCAGTTGTGGTGAATCTCTATTGAATCAAAGTAACTCTTTCAACATTGTCAATAATTTTTCAATGCTAATTTTTTGTAGGACTAATAGTCATTGTCTTAACCACTGGCTAATTCGCAAAGATATATAAATTTAATGAGTACCAATTCAGTTTAGATGCTCAGAGTTTAGAGATATTTAACAAATCCTAGCTTGCTATAACAAAAGAATATTTACACCATACACCTATTCAATACTATACATTTAAATAACTTCTTTAGCACTTTCAACCCAAAAAAAAAAATTCTTTTAACACTCAAAAACCCCACTTTTGGGAAAGAATGTGGAGATGGTCGAGGATTTTTTTTTTGGTTCCCCCATTAGATAACATGGAAGAGTTTGTTTGGATAAGAATTATCACAATGCACAAATTGTTGATCCATTTCAGGGATTCCAACAGAACCCCTTATGATTTAGTGAAAATGGACTTTGTTGGATTGGTGGGCTTTGGAATGATTTCATTCCAAACTAGAAATGAAGTACTTTAATTTATTGTGTCAAAACTATATTTTTAAAATTTGGATTGGATTGATCAAGATCACCCACATTGAAATCGATTGAGATTGTCCCCAATCATGACTGTCCAATATTGATCCATTGGTAAGGGTAAAATGGTTCAAGATACCATTTTTTTTTTTAATAAAAGGGGTAAATGTGTCTAGTCCAGTCTGATCTCAACTAATACCTATCTGATCTGTATTAGTTATGATCGATCCCAAGTTTTAAAACCTTAATAAAAAAAATGAAATTTTAGTCACCCCATTTATCTAGTCATTGAAATATCATAATCTTGGAAAAGGCGTACTCCTGAGACACAAGAAAACTAAATCGATACATAATAAACCACCATTCTACAATGGTAGGAAATTTAGAACTCTAGCCTTACATATCAAGGAGAAGTAATGTTATGTCTTAACCCAAGTTTCAGTCAGAGAAGTGAGTAGCAAGTAGGAAAATATCATCTTATATACACATACAAGGTAGAGGCCTATTTGGCTTATGAAACCTAATATATTTAGGAGAGAGAGAGAGAAGTCCGATACGGTCGTTGGTTTGATTTGCAAGACTCCAAAGAATAAGGAGATAGGGATAGAAGAAAAGTGAAGAGAGAGAATGAAGGAGAAGTGTAGCAGAAAGTTTCGTTTCTACAAATTTCCTAAAAAAAGAAAAAATAACTTCGAATAATACATAATACATTTCTACTAAAAAAATAATAATACATAATACATTCACTCATTTCCATCTTAAGTCGGGCATCTATTATCTAAAATAGTGTATGCAGTTGATCCAGATATGATGGATTAGGATCCTCTCCAATGTTGCAGGTTTATCTACAGGAGAGAATATTTTCATAACCAGATCCTCCTGAAGCTTCTCTAGGGTATTTCCTTTCTTCATCAATAACTTCACATGATAAAGGAAGTTTATGAGAATTCGGTAAAAAGAAAAGGGAAATAATTACAAAAATTAAAAGGAAATGGTAGCCAATGAACAACTTACCTCATCTTTGTTTGAAATAAACAAAAAGAAACAAATGATGAACAAAATAAATTGAGGATTAGAGCGAGATTTCCGATAGACTCTCCATTATGGCAGAGGTTTGTAGTGGCAATCAGTGTCAGTGCAAAGAGGGCAATCTTGTAAAAAGAGAGAAGCAAGGTGGTTGGGGTGGTGTTTTCTGCTGTTCTAGAAGAGACTCAGAGGAGGGAGGTGAGAAGTAGGATAGCTCAAGTGTTTTTAAGGGGGGTTTTTTTTTCTTAAATAGAAGATGATCGGAGAGATATATGTGGTGGGAAGTGAGGCATCGTTTTGTAGAGAGACTCTTGGGGAGGTTGGTGACCATTTAGAAGAGAGAGAGAGAGAGAGAGAGAGAGAGAGAGAGAGAGAGAGAGAGAGAGGGGTTTCAACACGTAGAGTTGTTTCCTTTAAAACTTCCCCTCCCCAAATAATTCCTAGTTATTAGGGATTTATTTAACATAAAATCTGCAATTGTTGTTATTATTTTTTTTTTATCTTCCATTTTGAGGGTTTTTTTTGGTTAATTAGAGAGATTTAAATATGGAGAGAGAGT
Source organism: Macadamia integrifolia (assembly GCF_013358625.1). Classification (NCBI taxonomy): domain Eukaryota; kingdom Viridiplantae; phylum Streptophyta; class Magnoliopsida; order Proteales; family Proteaceae; genus Macadamia; species Macadamia integrifolia. The sequence goes on along the minus strand of NW_024868238.1, from coordinate 101,736 downwards.
GTGTGAGAGATTTAAGGAGTAACCACTTTCTCCTCCACGTTTAGAGAGAGAGAGAGAGAATTATAGAGAGTTTATTAATAATTATAAAGATTTAAATATGGAGAGAGAGAGAGAGAGAGAGAGGCTATTATTTTTTTTTTCATCTTCCATTTTGAGGATTTTTTGGTCATTTGAAAATTTCTTTTGGTAGATGTCAATGGTTTTTTTTGTCTTTTTGAAAAAGTATACCAAAGATAGGGAGTACGTACTTTGTAATAGTAGTATGATATATAGATGTAGTAGGAGTCTACAAACAAAAAGATATAATAGGAGTTTTTATTGGTAAGGAAAATTGATCGCTATCGTGAACGAATCAAAATAAACTCTAACTAAACTATGAGATAGTGGTAAGAAAGGGGTCGAACCCACAGAGAACTAGAAGAATAAATTTACTAAGATTGAGATAAATGTTGCTTTGTAAAACAAATTTATAAAATTCATAATTCAAATTAAACTAAGTAAGCCAATTAACAAAGATAAGAATTAATGAGAAGAAACTATCCTTAGGTCTCGAATCCGTTTTGGTATTATTACCAATCTCTGATTCATACTTCGGTTCACTGAAACTACAAGTTCCAATGCAACCACAAAAATTTAATCTCTAGCTACCCTAAGCATAACCTTTCCTATCAAGCACTATCGTCTCTTGTTTTCGCTTAAAACTCTTAGTTTGATTAGTTAAAGGCTATTGTTAGTGTATGCCAAAAATCAACATAAATTACAATTATTTGAATAGAATAATTGATCACAGAGACAAATATTCTAAACCAATTTAACTATTAAAAATCATCTACAATGGGAGAGGGTCTTTAATATCAAACAATTAAGTATGAATTCTAACTAGAAATTAAATAATATTATAAATCAAAACTTCATCTAAAACTAAAGATAGAAAGGGGACTTAACCACTCATGGTGTGAATGGACGAAGGGCAGCAATAATGATGATGGTGGTGATGAAACCTCAGTGCAATGTTGTCTAGGGAAATCCGTCCAGAAGAAGGTGCAATCCAAGAAGAAGGAAGAAACATAAAAAAAAAAAAAAAAAAAAAAAAGAAGAAGAAGAAAAAAAGTAGCTAGGGATAGTGTGTGTGAGGGGTTGATATGGGTAGACTATATCTTAGAGAATGAGTATGAAGTGTCTAGAAAAAGAGAAGGACTAAGAGAGAGATATATAGGGAGAAAAAAGGGGTGTGTGTGATGGGAGAGATGGAATTCAATTAGTAGAGCAAAGGGAAAATGTGAGTGAGAGAAAGATGGGTTGGTGTGGGAGAGAGAGAGAGAGAATCCGTGGGAGATATGAGAAAAATTAGGGAAAAGAGACAGAGAAGGGTGCATGTGTGAGATGTGAGCAAGGAGGAGAGAGAGAGAATGTGAGAAGGAGAAACCGAGAGTGGAAGAGAGAAATTGTAGGTAAGGGGAGATAAAATAGGAGAGATGGATTCGGTGAGAGATGGGAGAGATTCTAGGAGAACAAAAAGAGAGAAAATGGTGTGTGGGTCTTAGAGAATGAGAGTCCAAAAGAGAGATCATGAATGGGAGAAAAGAGAGGGAAAGATTAGAGAAATAGATGAGAGAAGATAGGGGAGAAGTTTTAGGAAAAGTAGGAGAGGGGGGACTCTTATTTTATTTTGGACAAGGAGAGAGAAAAAGATGAGATAAAGTAGGAAAATGGGAGAAAGATGAGAGAAAGTGGGAGAAGGAAGAAGAGTGGGATGTGTGAAAGAGGGAGAGAAGGAGAAACCATGGGGTTTCTCTCTCTTCCTCAATTTCATTTTTTTTTTTTTTTCCTTCTTCTTCTCTTTGAAATTCTAACTCTACCCTTGATCCTTTGCCCTTACTTTTAGATTAAACCACCTCCATCCATTTAACATCAAACCCGTGCAAATCTCTTGAAAACTCTGCAGCATAAAATATCACATTATGTAGCCAAATTAATTATGAAAATCTAATTAACAGTAACAATTAATTAACCATCCCATGAAGAATTACGACCCGATAAAAAATAAACTAGATTGGAAAGCAATTGAGGACAAAGAAAGAAATTATATCACAAAAGATGTTCTAGAAAGAGAGGAAAAAAAAAGGCACGGGATAGAAAGGATAAGAGGATTTTTAAAAAAGGGCGAGTGGTAGCAGGACGTACGTATTGTAATCTTATTTTCACTTTCTTTTAATATTAACTGTCCATTTAAGTTTAGATTAATCTAAACCATCTATTAGTTTTTTATATTGTAACTGATTCCTAGTTTTCAGGGTGGAGAGATGACGGGCGTGGTTACTTAACTTGTCTAATATTTTTTTATATAAATGAATAAATAAAAAATAAAAATCCAATATAAGCGGACTCCTCCTTCGATTTTGTTGGGAAATCTCAATTCTCTCTCTCTCTCTCTCTCTCTCTCTCTCTCTCAAAATAGGATGAGATAATAAAAAAATCAACATAACTATTCTTAGGCACTGAACATATGAGAGACTTGGCCACAATATCCAAATACCATGTTTACATATTAATCATCAGGGAAGGGATTTGGACAGTAAAGTTTGCATGTATGGCAAAAGACAAATTTGAATTTATAAAGTAAACAAAGCTATTAAATATCTAGGATGTTATTATTACTTATTGGGTAGATATTATTAACCTATGAGAATTTACCATGGATGCAAATCTTCACTGAAATTGGTAAACAAAACTTCAACTAGACTGGAGAGCGGTGAAAAAGGAAGAAAAAAGAAGGAATAACCTTGAAGAAGAAGCAAGGAGAGAGAGAAAGAGAGGATCGAGATTTCTAAGCAGAATGAAAGGAGGAGTCTGCTTATATATGGGATTTTTATTATTTATTTATTTAAATATTAATAATATTAAATAGAGTTGTAACTGTTTACAACTCTGTTAGCTGGATTAACATATTTAACATGTGTCAATCATATCACCTACGTGAACATTCACCGAGCTCCGAATGTTCCGCATTCCTATTTTTCTGCATGTACTGCGACCATTTTGCCTTTAAAAAATGTATGGAAAGTGGAAAAAGAGAAAAGGAGAGATAAGGAAGGGACATGAGAGGAAAAAAGAAACTTAATTTTAAAAAACGTACATTTTGCCAAGTTATTCTTACGTTCTTCTATTTGTATCCATAGATTTAATATGTGTGTAGTCACAATCGTCCAAGGAGTTTTCACCCGATGACTGGTTGTTGGATGTCACAGTGAGGACCTCTCATCATCATCATCATCCCATTCACCTATTCCAAAGTCCCGTCTCTGTTTGTCCTTCAAAGACCTAACCAAGCTCTTCTTCTTCTTCGCCACATGGGTCACTTCCACTGATGTGGCTGTATCTCTTTCCCTCTCTCCGGAAGCCAGAGTAACATGATCTGTTTTGCTTAGATTTATTGAATAAAAGCCACATGTTTTAGAGCCTTACTCCACCATGGTGTTTTTCTTTGTTTGAGTGCTTGCAGAGCCTTAATAGAAAAATCAAATATTTGTCCTTTCCTTAATGTCTTGGTTCAACTGTAAGGTACGAATGTTGGGATCTCTCGACATTCTCAGGTTCCATAGCCTTGTGCACCGACTGCCTAAAATGGGTTTCCATGACATCCTTCAAAGGGAGAAAACGACTCCAATATTAGATTTTTTGCTTAGTAGGCTAAGGAAACTAGGAAAGAAACTCCAATGGTTGTGATCTTAGGGAACAAAACTACTCTGTTGTAGAGATTGATGGCCCCCATGAGGGATGTGGGTTGCCCCACACCGTTGCCCCATCAGGGATGAGGGGCCAAAGGATCGTCGTAGGGATTGGAAGAGGAAGTATAGTAGGAAGAGAGGGAGGTAGCACGTGGAGTGGGAAACAAGGTCATATGGGGTGTTGAGCATGAGTTTAAGATAAAAACCGTAATAGTCGCTCAATTGAGAGAAAAATGATCAATAACTGAGATTTAACTAAATCAACGGCTGAATTTGATAACGTCCTATATACTAATTTTCACCCACGTCCTGCGACCTTTTGGCCTTATTTTAAATATTAAAATAGTAAAAAATAAAAAAGGTATCAAAAAAATAAAAAAGATTGACAAAAAAGATAATGAAAAATATAAGGTATTTGAATAAGCTAGAAGGATAGAGTAGTAAAGGGAAAAATTAGCTAGGAAACATGAGTACATACACTTATATAACAATATGATAGTATGATATGCAAAATACTTGAGTACATACATTTATAAACAGTGATAGTATGATATGCAGAATACTTGCAGTTTTGTTGGGGCTTGAAGAAAGAAGAAGAAAGAAATGTTTATTAGGTTTTAAGAAATCAATGTTCAAAAAGACCTTTTAACCCCTAGTTTAAAGTTATGGGTTCTTTATGTTTTTAAAAGACTTCTTGGGCTTTAAACACAACTTGATTTTGAAAAATTGATTCGGTCATTAGTTTTTCAATGGACTCAGTTTTAAATTATGTGTTAAAACTACAAGGACCCATTTGGGCTTTATTTTATTTCTTTTTCTTCCCCTTTCGAGTGGAGGGAATGACATCAAATGTTATGTCATGTTTTTTCTCCAAACGTGGGCTAGCAGCAAATGGTTATGAGAAACCGGTGCTCGGGTAAGGTAGTAATTATTGGGTTGGGGTGCACATATACGTCCTTGATGGAGTTAATTAAAAATGTTTTAAATTATGACCCAAAGGGCCTGAAGGGGTTAAAGGGTTTTTATCTTTTCGAACGGGTCCGGCCATTAGCAGGCCCAATATCTTGCCCAAGCCAGACCACTGGACCAAATTTTGGTCAATTTAGTTTTATATAAACCTTTTTTTTTTTTTTCTTTTTTTCTATATAAAACTTGATATGGGCTTTGATAAGTTACTTAAAATTGTTTTAAGTAAAAGCCTACATGGGGTTTATTCTATTTGGCCAATCCCTTGATTCTAACTCATTTTTTCTGGCCCATTGATAAATTATTTATAATTGTTTTAAGTAAAAGCCTACATGGGATTTATTCTATTTGGCCAATCCCTTGATTCTAACTCATTTTTTCTGGCCCATCTTGAATGACCCAATTGTTGAGGTACCAACTTCTAATAATTAATATTTTTCATATAGTTAAAATCTCTTAATTAGAAATTATTAATTTGAAGCACATTTATATTTACCTAATTCGTGTGCCCATTAGAAAGTCTAGTATGGGCAACAAGCTTATGAAAATATTAGTTTTAGATTTAAAATCCTAGTTTTGACTAAGTGGGTCCCAAATAATATAGTATTATGTGATAATTGAAATTATGGTATTTGAATGAGTTTGCAAGATGGACTAATGTTTTTGGGTTTATTGAAACCCATGAACACTTAAACCCTTATAATTAAACTTAATTTAATATTTTGGGATTGGATGAGGCTATAAATTTTCTTGTACTATGCTATAAGATAACACTTAAGCATTGTCAAATGCTGGTAATTTGAAATGTGGTTTTGTAAATGTTAATTTCCACATAAATGAAATGAAAGGATCAAATACATGCAATGTTTGTTGGTTATGGAAATAAAAGTGAACCATGTGAATAGCATGCATGAATGTGAATTTATTGTTTCTTCACTTATCTCTATCTCTTTGTTTCCTCCCATCCTTTTTATAAAATGATATACTCCTCTTGGGCAACCCAAGTGGTGGGTTGGTTTCCCAAGGTATCTTTAATAAAGAATAAAAGAGAATTATGATTTTATTTTATTATGAGATGATTGAGAGAAAATCAATGGCGATGATTGTGGGACGATTAGAGATATTGATCGTCAAGATCAAGATGAATTTTTTTTTTTTTAATTTCCAATGTAATTGTTGTTTTTTTTATATAACTTGCATTCACATTATCGTTTAACTAGAGTGGGAGTAACTATTGAGGCTATGTTACTCCCCCCATCATAAAATTAAATTGACTCACATGAGATGCAAGATCAATTTGACTCTAAATGTCTTCTTATAATCACTAAAGTTAATTATTTCCATGTGATTCTTATTTTAATTGTAAAAGGTAAAAGTTTGCTTTATTATATGCGATGTAAAGGTAGCTTATTCATACGATGAATCTTTAGTTCAGATACAATCATATAAAAAAGGTATGTTGGTACACTATGTACATTCCCAGATTCCCTCAATTCAAACCAAGTGTGATATAAGAAACCCTAATTGGTGGGATTCCTATGACCTCTCGTAGTCGGTGGGTGTAGAGGGTTCGTAAGCCAATTCTGAAAAATCCGATAGCATAATGCTTGTGATTGGTTGATGAGACAGTTTGCACTCATCTCCTATGTGGTAAGTACAGGAAATGGTTAATGCAAGGTGTACTGTGATAGTAGACATTAGCCCACGATGCCATGATTTAATCTGAGAAAATAGGTATATAATTATCCTAAGTATGTGCTAGCCGATAGGAATGGGCATGATGCTTAGGTGGCCAAAATTATTGGAAGTTTTCGTGACAAACATAAACAATTTAGTCAACCAACAAGTGCACAATGCATCACTTTATCCCAATAAATCATAAACACCTCTCTATTTGTTTATGAATTTATTGATATATTGATTTATTTTAATGAGAAATAGGGTTCATAAATCATACCAAATGTCTCTATTTATGTTTATCTTTTGGATAAATATAAATTTAAACTATACCAAAGAGAGCCTAAAGGGATTCTAATCTCATAGAATGACCTATCATTATCATGACATGGCCAAGAATTGGAGAACCTTTAGTTATCTTGGATAATATGAGAGATTTGTAATTGATGTTCAATAAATATTTTGAATTTTCTCATCAAACATCTCATTTAACATCCTCAACAAATCAATAGCCCTTGCCATTTTCTAAATGGCACCATAGAGTTAATTAGGGAAACTATATAAATTAATTTGTATGATTTTATAACCGGCCTTGTTAACCTAAAATTGTTCACAACTAGGGATGGGATTGAACATCCCGTGTAAATGGTCGTTATATTGTGTGTACCTAGGAATGAGATTTCAGGGCATAAGTACAAGTGTACATTGAACTGGATCATATGAGAATTTCACATGTGTGTTACTATTAGTTAATTTGGAACGAAGTTCTCATGAGTAGTGTACAATCGGTCCTTTGATCTGAAGGGTCCTTATCAATGCAATTATACATTGTGAGTTTTGATGCACCAATAGTTAAATGTTATCTTGATTATATATCGGTATATTAGATTCACAATGTTTGATCATATTTGAAAGAGATGCCTAACATGGAATCCACTGCCATTATTGGGAGAATATCTAGGAGAGAGAAAGTTTGTAATTGATTGGATGCAAATCCGGTACTGTGACATTTTAGTAAATTTTTTGAAATTAATATTATACATCAATATCTATTTTCACAAACAATTTTAGAAAATGTATTCTTTTGTCCTATTGGAATTACATAATATATGAATCTTTTTTCTATAGACTAAGGATATGACAGTATAGACATACATACCCTATAGTCTATAATATGATATTGTTTTGTGGAGGAACTGATGTGTAATAATCTACTAAAATTGGATATTGGTTGTTACATATAATTGGCAACATATTTGTCGGTTAACCTTGTATTATGAATGCAATATAGTCAAGATGCATAACATGCGATGTGGAATCTCAATGGGATCCTATCCCTTTCCTATATTTATAGCGTTTTTAGAGGTCATGAATTCTTTTTTGTGATCTAAGACTTTGGATCCCCATATGAGATCTCATATTAGGATAAAGGAGATTGTTAGGAAAAATAATCTTTTAATATTTATTTCCCTAATAATTTGATATTATCCGTAAGTTTGAGTTGGCAAATATTTTGTTGACTCACCCACAAGAGAGGAATGACTCTACTTTCTCTCCCCCCTCTAGAATTTGTGGTCTCTCTCTCTCTCTCTCTCTCCCCCCCCCCCCCCCTTTGAGTGACAAAGTGCAATGTTTAGGATTTTGTGACAAGTGTGGAGAAGCCTGGATTCAAGAGAACAAAAAGTTGTACATGTGGAAATGACTCATTGTGAAAAGGCTAAGATCGCATGGAGGCCTTGTGATAGCGAGGTTAAAGATAATCTTCTTCTCCCTTCCATTAATTATTTGTTGAATGACCGACCCACCATGTCTCATCATACTTAGTTGTACTCACCCAATGCTGGAACATTATCGAGAAAAAGATTAAGTGAAAGATCACCTAAAAAAGAGTATTTTCCATGCATGTAGTTAAGATCAAAACACTACAATTATGATGAAGAGAGGGAAAAGGGCTACACCTATATTTCAAGCAATACGTACACATCAGCACTCAGTTTCATTCATCCTCCCCCTTCCCCTATATGACATTTGATGGTTTTTGATCACTCACATGCTGATGAAGAACCAATAAGAGAATGATGATTAAAGGTATGCCTATGAATATTAAAAAAAAAAAAAATCTTTATGAACTTAAACAGCCAAAGCCTTAAGAGCAAGAAGATCTGAAATCTTGTTGGTGTAGAAATCTGGTTGTATAGAGTTGTCGGGGCTCTGAAGCTTGGACAGAGTAGTCACACCTGTTAGATGAGAAAAGGATTACATCTTTAAATAATTTTGATCATGAAGGTGAAGATACATCGAGAGGATCGATTTATAATAATCTGGTCACCTGAGAGAACAAGAAGGGTTTGGCAGCCACCATTTTGCCCAAATAAAATATCAGTGTCCAATCTGTCTCCTACCATGCATATTTGTGATTTAGAAATACCAAATCTGCCATTTGTTGAACAAAATAAACAGATGTAAGAGATCAAGTACCAACAATACATTTTAACTTGTTTGATTGCAACCTGCTAAATATTAATCATGTCATGGTTTAGCAACAAGAACACCCAGTATATATAAGAAAAAGATTAGTTCGGTAATGCCACTAAGGAAAGGAAATCAGGTTGGCTGGAGAAATTTTTAAGCAAAAGAAACAAATTGATAATCCTACTTGTTTGATACATAGTCCATCATAAAGGTAGATGGCTTCCCAACAACTAGTGGTTCACGTTGAGTAGATCCACTAAGAGCGCCAACCATGGAACCACCACCTGAAGTAGACAAATATAATACTCTGAATATATCAAACTCCAGTTGAAAAGGACATGAATCTAGAAAATATAAGGTATAGAAATAATGTAATTTGATTTGTTTCCTAATGGATTTCAAAAATTCAAACACTTTAGCTTGTATCCTAATAAATATCAAATATCTGGTCAAAGTTGCACTTCATAAGAGTTCTCCCATACCCTGGAAAAAAGCACTACAGAAAAGAAAGGAAAATCAAAACAAGGAAGAAATGGGAAATGGGCCCTAAATTTTAGTGATCTGGCATCTTAGCAATAATACTGTGTACATGTTCAATGACCTGACCATCCATGTAATTCAAGATGTAAATCACTTTCCTTTCTTTTCCTTTGATAAATAGCTCTGTTAATAAACAGAGAAGAAAAATGAAAGAGGATTCTTGACCTATAGTTCGAATTTACTCCATCATTTTATAAGGATAAAAGGAATATCAATGGACCTTGGGGGGGGGACTAAAATAGAATCTCAATCTTCACTGAAGTTAAGGTCACTTCCCATTATCCTCGAACCGAAGAGGGTGCATTAGATGTAACACCCTCTGCAGAAGAGAGGTCATCAAAGAGGTGCATGACACAATAAATCTTGAATTCAAGAATCTTGGAACTACAATTAGAACAACAAAACATGCCCATTGTTTAGAAACAGTACAAATGGCAAACCATTCTTTCTACTGATGTGTGGTCCAAAATATCAGATTTAAAAAGAAGAAGACAGAGATAAGTAACATAGAATGTAAACGTTACATGATGTATAACATGGATGAGTGACTAAATGCAGAAACAACCCATAGGACCAAAAGCTTAAAGAAACTATTTCATTCAGATATTGTATCCACTACAGTGCACTGGACCTTATTATTGACCTTATTAGAAACGACAAGCCTAATGGAAAATTTTATAACTCGTACACCCGACTTTGATGTATAGAGCGGAATGTTGGGCAGTTAAGAAATGACATATTGATAAGCTATGTGTAGAGATGAGAATGCTATGATAGATGGGACGGAAAACTAGGAAGGATAAGGTGAGTTGGGAGTTGCTCCAATCCATAATAAACTTCGGGAAAGTCGCTTGAGATGGTATGGCCATGTTCAACGGAGACCATCGGTGCACCAGTAAGGAGGAGTGATCTAGGGTAGGCAAAAAATGACTATAGGAGAAGTGGTGAGGAAGGACAAGGTAGCCGAAGGTTTGGTTCCAACACTGTATGCCCAGGGTGTGTGTGAGAGTGTAGTGGAGATTGGGATGTAGGGTAACCGAAGGTAGGGTACTGGCACTGTATGCCCATGGTGTGTGAGTGTGGGGTATAGTGTAACAGAAGGTTTGGTTCTGGCACTATATGCCCACGGGGTGTGTGAGTATGACTGTGATGTGGTATGTGTCATATAGATTGCATCGGTTTAGGAGAACAACCCTGGTGCTACAACCCATACCAATAAGGGTTTACGTATTGGCTAATCCTATCGTTCGATGGACTGAGGTTGGGGACCAAGGTGGGGGTACTGGCATCGTGACAAAAACCTACTCTAAAGTTTGGTTCCGGGGTAGTAGTATACCCTAACTGCGATGTTGGAATCGATGTAGTGGTATTAAGGGGCATTATTAATAAGGGTTTCCTGGGTAACGATGTTTGGTACTAGAATTGGCACGCTCATGTCTCGCAATTATCTTATATCATCGGGGACCGATAACATACATTCATAACCCACCTATGTTGCAGTAGCATTGAAACCCAATATGGACTTAGAATCTATTGATTAGGTTTGTGTGCTAATAAATCGGATCATGACATTGTATCCATCTAACTGCATTCATAATGGTGTGGCTGAGCATTGATATTTTATTTTATGGCATATATTATTGTGATTGCTTGTCTGTCCACCTCTCACTGGGCTTCGTGGAACCTCACCCCCTTTGTTGCATCCTTTTTAGATGGTGATCCAGGGAATCATTCCGAGACTGTGGTCGAGGTGCTGGCCCTCTTCAGAGATGATCTTTGGGTTAAGGAGCTAGCTACGCATGAGGTTGGTTTTGTATGTAATGATTATGCTTTTAGAGCACTTTGAAGATAATAGTATTCACATTCTCTTTTGATTCTTTTGTGTACATATCTGATGTAGCCCTAGGGGCATAATTGTAATTATGATCCGTTTGTGGTAACATTCTTTTGTATAAATATGGTAAATATCAATAGAATCACCACTTGTGTTACATTACTGATTATTAATCTATGTTGATTGTATAATCATTTCATAGTTTTGTGACCTTAAAGTTCTGCATCGGAGATCCTGGATGGATTGTGGACACGTGTGTGTCCAAGTCACCAGCCTTCATGTAAGTGGAGGCAGGGTGTGATAGGAAAATAAGCTCAGATTTCTAATGATTTTGCGCTGTGATGCACATATCCATAATCACTAATGATGTAGATTCTTCACCAAACTATGTTTCTTTTATTAGGAATAATAAGTCTAGGGTTGGGTTGTATATGTGTTGGGCCTTAAGTCCATGTGGTTTGGAGTGTAATAGGTCCCGTTTATGAGCCTAAACTAGGGGTACTATAGTTGCATATAGGATTAGTATTTGGTTTTTTTATTTTGTCTTATTTGGCTTGGTTCAATTTAAGTTATATTTGTTTTCTTAGGAGTCAAGTCATTAGTTTTTAGTTTCCTTTTCGAAAGTTTTCTTTTTTAGTTTTTAGAAACTATTGTATTAGGAGAATATTTGGTTTCCTTTTTTGGAACCTGCTATTAGGATGTAATTTTCTTCCCCATTATCACTATATATATAATTCGAGGCTCCATAGAAGCCAATGATTTGAAGAAAATAACCGTTGCAGCTGTTGGTCACAAGTTCTAAACTTGGAAACAGCCTCTTCTGGGAAGCAGGGGGTAAGGCTGCGTACACATTTGGCCCTCCCAGACCTTGCAGTAGCAGGAGCCTCGTGCACTGGGTTGCTCTTTTTCTCTTTTAATTGTTGTAGCCGTTGCTGCCTTCTCCATGGAGATTTGTCTTGTGTTTGATCAAGGCTGATGGAACTGGTGTTGGATCCAATTAAATCTCTGCGGTGGGAAGCCTAAGAGGTCCTCTCTATTATACTATCTTCTTCTCCAATCTGTCAAGGATCCATTGTTGCTCCTCATTCAAACCAGGTACACAGATTCACAGTTCTGCCCAGAATTTCTATTAGTTTCCTAATTGGTTCTCTGCTCCCTGAAGCACTTCCAGCCATAGGCTTTGGCTGAAATTCTGGTCGAACCTTCATCCCTACCAGATTGAGACTCGACCCTGGTTTGGGCTGTTTCTGACGAGCCAATTTTGAAATATTGAAAATCTCTTATTTTTGTCCTGTAATGACTTTACAGGCCAGAAACCAGAACTGATATAATCTGTTTTCTTCTGTTTCCATGGGTGTTTGTTCATAATTTATGATCTGTTATGACCCGATTCCTGCATCTGATTTATTCCTTTCTTCTGGTTTATATCCTGATCTCATAAACTTCAATTTCTGGATTTGAAACTCTGGTTTACAGATCTGTTTTCTTCCTTAGTTTTGATCTATTTTGTATTGCTGTTCTACCTTGGTTATTGGTTGTTCTTTGATTAAGTATACTGCAGTACTGGGACTTGGTTTGACTTGTCAACCTAGCTCTACATTAACTAATCTATGTTGTGCGGTTAGGTTCTTCGTTGGTCTAACCTTACAATCTTTACATAATAATCTATTGAACCTTCTAGTTAGGAAGAAATCTATTGGGCTACTATGATGCCCACTTTTGAATGTAACTAAATGCTCCTCTCTCTTTCCAAAGTAATTGATTAGAATGGATAAAGTCATAAGCCATTGAAAAGTCTAAAAGTGAGACCCCCTTCTCATTCCCCTCTCCAAAACCAAATCCTCCATGTACGCCTTTATAGCCTCTACGATCCCTCCCAACATGTAAATTCAAATCAACCCTCTAATAATCTTTTTTCGTTGATTAAAACCTTGCACTAATCCATCCACGTGTTCCCAAAATTGTAACTTTCTACTTTCATCCAATCCTACTTGGGGTGCATATGTGCTAATTATATCTTGAGGTTAGTAAAATTACGTACTCTCATAGGCAACACCTTACCTACAAAGTGCCTAAACCTGTAGACAGCCTATACCTCTGATCAAACCTTTGCAAGAATGAAATTTGAGCTTCCACAAAAAATCAGAGTATATTTTTCTAAATTTTAGTCTAAAGAATATAGAATATCCACCATTTAATGTGATGGTCTGTAGGTTGAGGGTGAGAGTCCAGCCATTATCTTTCATCCTTTAATAAGCATAAAAAATGAGGATGTATGCATATTATGAATGAATTTTAGTGACCTTGGCTAATATTTAGAAATGGCCACCTTCCAACAAACTTATCTATATTTGCATAGAAAGAATGAATATTAGTGAATAGTGACCTCGGTTAATATTAATAAATAGGTCATGTTCTAACAAACTTTTTTTTTTTTTTTTTTAAAAATGAATAATTGATTAATTCAAACCAAATGAGAGAAGGATATACAAGGGAAAAAGGGGGGGGGGGAGAACTAAGACTTAAGCATACAGAAGACGCAAGCCAAGCAAGAAAGAAAAACAGCAAAAGCGGAAACACTAACAGGAGCAGCACCATAGGGAACAAGAGGATACATCAAGGGGGGATATAATGTCAGCCGGAAGGCCCCAAGAAGCAACAATCAGCCTGTTCCTTGGGGAATTAGTGACAATGCAGTGGCGGAGAGATCTGAGCTTAGATAAAACATTGAAGTAGATGGCATTCCAAATCTTATCTAAAGAGCGGGAGTTGGAAGTCCATCTAGGAATGCTTCGCTCCAACAAGATGTGGTTTTGATGGTCGCACAAAAAGTTAAATTGCAAATGGTGTTGCATATGGAGGAGCCAGCAAAAGTCATGTCAATCCAGATCCATTCCCTATCCAATAAAAGAATATATCTTCTAGATGGCCAAAAAGAATGGAGGTCTCTCTTCCAGATAGAGGAGGATAGAGTGCAGGCAAAGAAAAGGTGGTTGATGTCTTCATCACCATTCTGGCAAAGGCAACATGATGGGAGGACATGGATGTGATGGCGAAGGAGGAAGGACTGCGTGGGAAGGCAGTTGAGAAAGTATGCCAAGCTGTGAAGATATGACGAGGAATGTGGCCCTTGAACCAGATGATGTTGCGCCAAGGGGTAACAGGGCAGAGGATCAAATGAAGTCCTAAGCAGAGGTTGAAGAGAAAGTGCCAGTGGCAGAGAGGAGCCTGATACATTTATCTTCTCTTCCACGGTGACCAGGGAAAGGGAGGGAGAGAAGACCAAAGATCCTCAAGAAGGGGGGGGGATGGAGGGGGAGACCGCCCAGTGATAGAGATGATGGAGATGACAACGGCAGATCTGTCTAAGCCTGAAGAGTAAATAGCTCTGGGGGTGACCAAGGAGAGGAGAATTGCGGAGGGATGCCAAGGTTCTAACAAGAGGGAGGTAGACTGGCCATTACCAACGGAAAAGGAGATAACATTGAGGGTAATGGGTTTTCCTCCAGATCCAAGTGGCATCAAAGGGAAATTGGAAAGACTAAAGGGAATTGTGCTTGAGGGGGGAGGAGAGGACCCAATCAACCCAGATATTGTTATGTTTATATATAATTTTCCAAACGTGCTTAAGAATACCAACAATATTGGCCTCTTTGATTCTTTTCAGCCCAACGTCTCCCTCGGATTTGGGGAGTCAGATTTTATCCCAGCTTAAGGGGTGAAGGAACTTAGTGGAGTCTATACCTTTCCAAAGGAAGGAGCAAAAGAGGCCTTCAATATATTTGATAATAGAAGCAGGGAAGATGAAAATTCCAGACAAATACAGATACATGGATTAGGGAATTGATCTAATGAGGGTAAGGCAACCAGTATAGTAGAGGACCTTTCTAAAGTTGCAACCTTTTCCTTAGGAGATTAAGCATGGGGAAGCAGTGATGAGCAGAGAGCCTAGAGGTGATCAATGGTAGGCCTAAGAATTTGACCTGGAGGTACCCTATAGAGACTCCAATGAGGCCAAGGAGATGGCATTGGGAGGAATCGGACTCTAAAGAGGAAGAGACTGGATTTAAGAAGGTTGATGCAGAGGCCCGAAAGACTTTTAAAGAGGTGAAGAGAGGATATAATAGAGGAGAAGGAGAGTGGGTCAGCCTTGGAGAAAATCATAAGATTGCCTGAAAAAGCAAGAAGAGTGAGCATGAGAGATTTGCATCAGGGACATGAGAGATGAGATGGTGGTCGATAGAAGATTATATGGATCTGGAAAGAACTTTAAGGGTAAAAGAGAAGAGAAAAGGAGAAAGAGGACAACCTTGCCTAATTCCCACGCTCAACGGAAAGTTTCCAGTTGGGCTACTGTTGACTAGGACTGAAAAGAGTAAGGGGAGGAGATGCACGAGTGAATCCAATGGACAAAGGAAAAGGGGGGGGGGAAGGGCATCTGAAGCAGGACTTTTAGAATGAAGTCCCAGCTAATGGAATCAAAAGCTTTATGGATGTCAATTTTATGAGAGCATCAGAAGAGTGAGATTTCCGATCAAATCTTCTGACAATATCATGACAGAACATGATGTTAGCAGCAATGTTCCTCTTAGCAATGAAGGTAGACTGGTTAGGACTCATAAGGGAGTTAATAAGCTTTTGAGTATGCTTAGCCAAAATCTTAGCAATGAATTTGTAGAGGAGATTGCACAGGGAGATGGGCCTGAAGTTGTTCATTAAGGTAGCCCCTTCCTTTCTGGGGATAAAATAGAGGAAGGTATGGTTGATGCCTTTAATCTAACTACGATTGAAGAAAAATCTTCTGATAGGCAAGATAAGATTATAATAAATGATGTCCTAGGAAGAGGAAAAGAATCCCATGTTAAAGTCGTCGGAATTAGGGAATTTGTTGGCTTTGTAGGCTAGGGAGAAGGTGGTCAGGAATGAATTTATTGAGAAGTTAGGGGGGAGAGGGGGATGAGTGGGGGGTAGGAAGAGGTCTTTAAAGTAGGAGACAACATCAGATTTGATGTCCTCAGGGTTGAGAAGCTCGATGCCATTCCTAGAGATGAGCTTTGCAATGGAGTTAGCATAGGATTTGGCTTTGAGAGACCTGTGAAAATAAGTTGTATCGGAGTCTCCAAGATCGAGCCATTTAATTCTTACCTTTTGACCAAGAAGCTTTCCTCTCGGGACATGAGGGAGGATAAGTCAACATAGAGTAGCTTTTCTTCCTCAGTAAGATCAAGATTAAGGAGATCGGATTGGAGACTGGTTTGAGTGGATTGAAACTTATCACGGCAGGAGGAAACTCGGGTGGTAATGTTACCAAAGGATATAAAGTTCTAATGCTGGAGGATCAATTTCACATTCTTGAGCTTCTTGGAAAAATTAATGAGAGGGGAAGAGATGCTATGCATAGGGATGCTCCAAGCTTCCCTAATAATGGGAAGAAATCCAAATTGACAGTCCACACATAAAAGAATTTGAAAGGTTTGGGATTGAAGGATAAGAAGGGCAGGGCATGGAGGGATATGGGGATATGGTCAAAAATCCCAAGAAGATCAAAGCACGCATGGGAGGATGGATAGGAGTCAATCGAGGCTTTGTTGACAAGGGATCTATCCAATTTATAGGCCACTCTATTTACACCAGCTCTTCTGTTGTGTAATGAAAATTTGACACTAGATCAGCTGAGATTATTGATATTAAGATCATCAATATGGTCATTGAAGGCCTCCACAACTTGAATTTCAACTCATGGCTGAAGCAAATCACATTAAAGTCTCCAGCAACCCCCAGGGGCTAGGACCAATGGTGGGGGGAAAGGAGCGGAGGTCAAACCAAAGAGAAAGCCTACCAAGGGAAAGATTATAAGCATAAATAGAAGAGAAAAAGTAGATGGGGGTGCTGAAGGGGAGGGAGATGAAAGGTGGATGACTTGGGAGGAAGAGGAAAGAGCAAAGGCGTGAAGGTTGGAGGGGTTCCATAGAACCCAGATCCTACCATTGGGGCTGTGGAAATAATTAGAGAAGAATGACCAAGAAGGGGCAATGGAGGAGACAATATGGGAGGCATTTGTCTCCAGGACTTTAGTTTTGAGAAGACATCAGAAGTTGGTGGAGAAGGAATGGATACGGGAACGAATATCAGCTTGTTTGGACGAGGAATTAAGGCCTCGAATGTTCCAAATGGTCAAAGGGATCATTTGGAGGGGGGAAGGCAACAGAGGCTCCTGAGGGAGAGAGGAAGACCTGTTGAGGGAGGGACAAGATTTGGGAGGTCTCATACGGTATTCCTTAAGGCAAAAGTAAGAATAGTGCATATTATCTAGGTGGAATCAGAGACTTTGGATCTAGAGGAAGATTTGACTTTGGTGCCAATGTTTTTCTTTTTCTTTGAAGTTACAGCAATATCCAGCTTGGAGGGAAGGCAAGTAGAATCTTCAGGGAGTTCCGTGGAAGAGGCAGTGGTGGCCGAGTCATGGATGGAAGAGCAGTGACCGGTGGAGAGCATAGTGGGCCGCAAGAGGGGCCTACACAGACCTGAGGGCTAGAGAAGCACCTTCTAAGGTGGCAATGAGGGACGGGTGATGTAGTAGATGACCGGGTAGGATGTCGGGGTTGTTAATACCATAAAGGGAGAGGCCAAGAGGGCTCGGTAAGATGGAGCAGGTTGTTGAATCACTCAAAAGGGGTGTCGGAGGGGCTTACGCTGATTAGAGGGGCGGCGTAGGACCTTCCAAGGTGCCGGTGAGGGGGAAGTTAATAGTAGAACTACCAGGAAGGTGGCCTGGATAAGAAAGACTATTGAAAATGAGGCCAAAGAGGTCAGGGCCAGAGGGGCCAGCAGGGAGAGGGCCGGAGGGGCCCCGAGAGGAGACACAAATGTTGGTAGAAGTAAGAGATTTTACAGAAGGGGTCTGAGTAGGCTAGAGAAGAAAGAAGGAGCCTTTTAAGCCATCATGGGTTGTAGGGGCAGTAGATTAGGGGATGAGGCTAGGTGAGCAAGGTAGAAGCTCTATCGAAGCGATACCACGTAAAAGATGGGAGGTAGCAATAGGAGAGGGGGCCTGATTAGAGGGTGGAGAGGTAACATGGAGGGTTGCAGGTGAAGGAGAAGGGCTTGACAGGTTTAGAGAGGGACCCACAGAAGAGTTATAAATCGGTTGAGTAGGTGGTTTAGGGGAAAAGTAGAAGGGTAGGAGTGTTGGATGGATGGATGGTCCAAAGAAGGTTGATGAGTCATAAGAGTGGATAGGTTAAGATGGGTGAATGGGTGGGAGTTCGGGTCGGGAGAGGGACCCGAAGAATGAGGTATAGTAACTATAGGATAGGGTTGAGCCGAAAGGGGTTGAGAGGGAGGTTGGATGGGTTGGTTGAACCGAGGTGGACAAGTAAGGTCGGTGACGATATAAGAAGGGTTAGGGATAAAGGAGGAGAGATGGATGTGACTGGTTAGGTTAAGAGGGGATAAAATGGAATTAGAAACCTTGAGTCTCACAGAAGGAAGTGGCAGCAGGGGAGGAAGCATGGAGGCAAAACTACAAGGATTAAAGTATCGATATCGGTCGTCGTATCAGTCGACCAAAATTAAGATACATATTGGAGGGTATCATATCGTGTCGGAGATACGCTAAAGATACGCATATAAATGGATATGAAATACCTTTTTAAACACTTTTGCATAAAAAAATTATTAAAAAAAGCTATTGATAACATGTATTATGCATAAACACTAAATTGAGGGTATCGCACTAAGAATTCAAGATTTGTAGTTGTCCCATAAATGTAAAATCCTTGTTCCCAACCTTGATTTCCACTTTAGTTAGAGAGAAATATGGTTGGCAGTAACTTTGGAACAAAAACCCCTCAAAAAATCGTGTTTTATGTAAAAATAGCCGTCTTGGCTATTATATGACCGTAGCGCACTGATACGTATTGATCGATACATACTGATACTCACCGATACGTATTGATACATATCGAAACGTATACTTCACCTTGATTTTATATTTTTCATAGAGTATCAGTACGTATCGATAGTGTATTGGCGTATATCGGTATGTATCGTAGAATATATATCGATACGAAAGGATTTTAAAAATTCCATGTATCATATCGGTGTGTATCGTATCGGTTAGCTAAATTTAAGATACGTATCGGAGGGTATATCGGCTAAATTTAAGATATGTATCGGAGGGTATCGTATCGGTATCGGAGATACTTTAACGTATGGGCAAAAGGGATTCAGAGGACAGCGAATCAGACAGGAGGCAGGTGCCAGCCTGACATATTGAAAAATATTGTGAGTGAAATCTGTTGAGAGCACTTCAGGATCGGTACAAGGAGATATTAGAGGCAGGGATCGAGGCGGCAAGGATGCTGCTTCATTGTTAGAGCCAGAATATGACAACAAAGAGAACCTATTAAACCTAGTGGACAGATCACTTTCTTATGGACCAATGGACCTAGGTCTGGCAGCAACAGAGGGGTTGTCAGTGGGCAACGGCACTGCCATGAGGCTGCGATTCTGTTTCCCACGGCGGTGTGTTTTATGTTCTTGGGCAACGGTAGAGGGGGATCTTTCTCTGGAATTGAAGGCTTCTTTTTGAGGAAGAACATCTTCAGTAGCTTTCTCATTCTTGGCGCAGAGAGATGAAGAATGGCCAAATGTTTTACAAATGGTGCATTGAGGAGGGATCCAATCGTATTTAATATGTTGCTCCAAGGAGAATCCTTCTCCATCAATAATAGTGACAAAGGAAGGGAGAATCTGCTCTGTCATGATTTCAATGCATATCCTGGAGAAGGATAATCTGTCCATGAGTTTAGTGCGCATATCCGCGTAAAGAGGCTTTCTAATGATTGAGCCGACGATGTTGAGGCCCTTGGAACACCAAAGGTGAAGGGGTAAGTTGGGGAGGGCGACCTAGAGGGGAATAGAGGATGGTTCAGTCCTATTGAAGGGGGTGTGCTTATCCCAATGGCACAAGAAAATTGGGTTTTTTCCTCACGTGCCAGGGGCCACCATCCAATGACCTAGTCTTGTCGGCTTCAGTTGAGAAGTTGAAGATGAAGGTGCCTTTTTCTAGCATGAAGGTGGAAAGCATACCGGAGGGTCTCCATTGCTTACCAAGCGAAGTTTTGACAATACTGAAGGGAAGGTGACTTCTAGGAAGTTACAAACAATACAGTTTCTCCATTTCAAAATTTCTGGTTCAAGAAGGCCAGGTAGGCATAGGCCAATAGTCAAGGAGTTGAGGGAGGAGGGCGGATGATAGAAAAGAGAATGACCAGCATTTGAAGGTTGAGAGGAAGAAGAGGAAGGAAAGGATGTTATGACAGAAGTCCCATGGCGAGGGGGGAGGAGTGAGAAGCTAAGGATGCAGGAAGGATAGTTTCAAGGGAGACACCGGTGATGGAATCTGCCGGGCGGGGGGAAGGTCAGGCGCAGACAAGAACAAGATTGGACTATGGACATAGCTATTTTGAATCAAATGAAGGCAATCAGCAAACTTATCTTATTTGAAGTGAAGTCATTATTTAACAAGCTAATGATCTCTTAGACCAATAAAATATGTATAACTAACCATAGCTCATCCAGTTACTATTTTCCTCACTTCAATAAATGAAAATTCCTTCTTTAATGAATTAAAGCATATCATAAGAGAAAAGATAACAAACGAATGGAGCTAGGAGAAGAAGCAAACCTGCCCATTCTTGAGCATCTGTTAGATGAGTGACAGCATCACGATTTGTAGCAATGAAAAGACACCCTGGATTTTCACGAATACAGAGTGTTCCATACCTTCCATTTGAAAAGTATAAACATCAAAAATAAAAGAGCTGATGAACTTCATAAATCTAAGACAAGATGATTGACTTTTAAAGTAAACAAACAACAGAGTTGTTATTATTCTTACGTGAGTTACGTATGTTGATTAATTTAGTGACAGTAGAAGGCTACTATTGATATGTCTCTCCAAAGTCCAGACAATGACAATGATAAAAACCAATTAGGACCAGGGTTGGTAAAAATCATATGTTTAAATATATGATTTCATCTATAGATGCAATGGACTAAAGTGATCATGTAACTATATAAAAGGTGATGAATGTATTAAGACACAAAATCCATACGTGTTGTAGAAAGTAACTACATGCAACGACAATAGCATGAAGATGAGCTATACTAAGAACTCAGAAAACAAGTACCATAGAAATTACCAAAGAAAACAAATATATGCATCAAGACAAAAATCAGAGACCCAAAAGTGTTAGCTCATCCTAAAAATCATGTTTCTTTGAATGGGGGCACAGATTTAACGAGTCTGGTTGGCATAGAAAATGGATCTTCTAGAATTTGAATAGTTTTAATTTTCTGGTAAAAATTTTAGGGAACTCGAGGTGGATACATGAAGGATCTCCAAAACATGAATCTATTTGGCTTTTGGTGCATTTTGGACAAAATGAACAATAAAATATTTCAAGATAAAGTGTGTATGACCCACAAAAAGTAATAGGATTTAGAGGAAATGCAGTGTGGAAATTTTAGAGTTGAGATATTCAACAGATTTCAGTGGATTTTACGGGAAATCAATTGGCTCCATCCATTGACTCAACTTTGAATTTTCATGATTTCTCCACAAGGAAAATCTCTGTGAGAATATTTGCAACATAAGCATTGAAATTATCCATAAAACTGTAATGACTCAAATTTGCACGGTTGGAAAGATCATATTAACATGTCTGGAAAAAGAAGAACTTACTGAACTTTGTAGTAGTTAAAATAACGATCAAATCCAACAACAACAGCCCCAACCTAAACAGCCATGCACAAGAGTTTGGATGAAGACAGGAACAATGTTTTGCCTTTCAAGTCCCAATTAAAGTATATAAAAATTACAATACAATCGAGTAATTGGAGTGTGGAAGTATAGAAACTTACATTTTCGTCATGTTCCATTAGAAAACCAGGCTTTAGCTCTATCTTTTTCTCACCATCTGCCTGTAAAGAAGAGAACATGTTATCCTTATGTTGTACCATTCCTCAAACTCATCCCTGATCTCTCTCTCTCTCTCTCTACAGTCTCTCTTACCCTGTTTGGATAAAACCTCATGAGGTGTTTAAAATGTTCTCGTAAAATCTAAGAGGTGAATGACTTCTAAGTCAATTACAGATAACTTATTTGTTTCATACTCAGTTGATTTGTCTTGCACTTTCATATTGACACATGATTGAATGGTGTAAAAATACCAAATATTGTAATCCCTTTCCTCAAATGCCATTTCTATTAGTAGTACAAAGGTTTTAAACCCCTAATTTGTATGTCATCTCAAGTAGTGTCCAGTAGTGGTCCCTCTAACAAATACCCTGCTGGCTTACTTTCCTCCAATTTCCGTCAATCTGCTGAGATAAGCTTCAAGAAAGATCAATGGACCCATGTTGTTATCAACTAACGGAGGGCTATGATATGAGGTGCAACATTGGAAGCATTCAAGTTGTAGTTTGCTAATATTAGCACAAAACAATTATTCAGCCTGTCAGATTCCAACCCAAAGACTTGTCTACTAGATGGAGGGACTCACAGGTATGTGAAGACACAAAAATCCCATTCCTAACCAATATGGGATCCTAACACTCATGTGTAGGCAGATCAGAACAGGCCCTACATATGGAAGGATCACGGAGGCAGGAACGAAATCTGCTCTGATTCCTTCTCAGATTCCAACTCAAAAGAGTAGTCTCGAAGATATATCTGACATGGAAGGATCACGGAGGCCAATATGGGATCCTAACACTCATGTGTAGGCAGATCAGCACAGGCCCTACATATGGAAGGATCACGGAGGCAGGAACGAAATCTGCTCTGATTCCTTGTCAGATTCCAACTCAAAAGAGTAGTCTCAAAGATATATCTGACATGGAAGGATCACGGAGGCGGAGGGACTCACAGATATATAAAGACATGGAAATTCCAGTCTGAACTGATATGGGATCTTAACACATCCAAATTTATTAGATAGAGTAACCTCAAGGATATATCTACATAGTGACCTCCCTGGCAGTACTTACATAACAATGAAATGTGTCATACTAATAATTGTTCAAATCTGCAATCCATAGAAGATTGAGTAGTAATGTCATATCACAACTGTTAAAGGGCTACTACCCTAGGGTGTATTCTTTAATTTATTTCACTTATGTATGGTGTCATGTGTCTTACTAAATAGTGAGGGTATTATTGTAATTCTGTTCTTTTATCTTTGGTTATAAATATATCTCTTTACTACTGATTAGAGATTAACATTGGACATTAACTCAATCTTTCCAATCAGTAGCACTGTTGCTCCTTCCTTTCTTCTTCTCCCTTGATTCTCTTTTCTATACATTTTCTCACCTCCTCCTTATCACTACTGGTTGATTTTAGATCTAAACAACCAGAAATTGCATCCGTTTTTCCCTTGCTTTGAGAGTTCCATTAGGACCTTCTGTTATTGTGGTTAGCAGCAACCTATATGCTGTTCTAATTTTTGTGAAACCATAGTTGATAGAATATGAAATACTAAAGTTTCTTGTAATGAAGAATTGGATTTACCTTGTGCATTGATATAAACCTCTACATATTGTGCCCATAGAAGATAGTTGGATGCACCATTCAGCTTAATGGCAGGCAGTGATTTGGACACTGACAGAGTCCACAAATGGTTCTGAGTCACCCATTGAATAGATAACAGTGGCACAATAGACAATAAGTGCATAAACAGCAGCAATAAGATAATAGACTCAGATCCACGTGTGAAAAATTTCTCCTTTGGATTCCCATCTCCCCTCCTCCTATGTTCTAACCCCCCCTCCTATGTCCGTCTCCCCTCCGATGGTTCCCACCGCCGGAACTCCTCCCACCTCTAGCCACACTGCTGCTACCCCTCTTTCCCTCTCTTCTCCTCATCCAAAACCATGGACCTCCGTTGTCCAATCCTCCAACCCCTCCCCATCCCTCTCCATTGCTGGACATCCCCTCTTCTTTGTTCCTCCCTCCACCTTTCTTGACAAGCAGATCAGCCTCTGTCCGTCGGGTTTGCTTGAGGCCAAGATACATAAATGGCGAAACTGCATCATTGGTCACTTCCTTGGAGCCCAGCGTCCCTTCCATATCGTGAAGTCCTCCCTTTCCAAGCAGTGGTGGCTTCATGGAACCCTCTCCACTTTTCTTCTTGAGAATGGCCTGTTCATCTTCAACTACTCCGATGAATCAGATAAGATCACCGCTCTCGAAGGAGGTCCCTGGAAAGGAGGAAGGAAACCAATCTTTTTGTGCCACTGGGACCGATTCATGTGCCACTGGGACCGATTCACAACCCTTGCCAAAGTGGGCCTTAAAAAGATTCCCATCTGGGTAGCTCTTCCTAATCTTCCCCTGCACTTTTGTTGTGCTCAAGGGCTGAGTATTGTGGGATCTCTTATGGGGAAGCCCCTCTTCTCAGATCAGAGAACCAAGCTTATGGATTGGCTGGTGTTTGCTAGAATTTGCGTTGAAGCTTCAGCGGACCAAGTTCTCCCTACTTCTGTTACCATCAGGGATGAAGAGGGCTATTCTTTCGATCAGCAGGTGGAGTATGAATGGATTCCCCCTTATTGTTCAATCTGCAAAGTGTTTGGTCCCCCTTCAAAGGGCTGCGCTGCTTCTGTTACCTCTACTTTTAATACTTCCAATGGACCCGTTATGGTTTCCAATGAAGGCCGAAACTTGCTCAACATCTCAGGACCTTGATCCCCAAGCTAATTCCTCTTCCCCTGCTCCTAGGGGAGAAAATATCACCGCCGGCGCCATAGAAGTAGGATGGCTGATCCTCTGCCAAATGAAGGTGCTTCCCATCTGTCAGATCAAAATCTGTTGACCAAAGAGACCTTCAGTCTTTAACTGCTGGACACAATCAGTTCTCCATCCTGTCCCATCAGAGTCCGACAGTGATGTGGAGACCCTGTCAAAGAATTCCTTTTCACTTGTGGGAGATGACCTTGCCGATGGTTCCGCCGATATTGCCTGCCACCTGATGCCGCACCCTATTTCTTCCTCAAGCATCCCTGACAGCAGCTTTGGCCCTTCCTCTGGTTTTGATGATCTCTCTGATCCTTCCACCGCCTCTCCCCCCTCTTTATCCCTTTTCTGCTAATTTCTTGGACTCCTCCACTTTGACAATCTTACCCTTTCCTTCTATCTCTTTCCGTGACTCTTCCTCTGGCCCATGTCTTTCCATCTCTTCTGGGGCCCTCTCCTTTGCCCCTCCCTCCTCACGTCTTCTGGGCTTTTATCTTATGACCCACCTTCCTCCTCCGCCTCTGGGCTCCCCTCCTCTAGCACTCCCCTCTCTTCCTCTTCTGGGCCTCTTCTGGGCCTTCCCCTTCAGGCCCAACTCTATCCCATTCTTCTAGGCTTTACTCCAACAACCCCTCCAACCCTTCTTACCCCCTTCAACCTTACACTCCTGACCACCTATATTCTACTATGACCCATCCATACCACCCCCACTCTGGGCTTTACTCCAATGACCCTCCCAAGCCTTCTTACCTCCTTCAACCTTACACACCTGAAAACCTATCTTTTATTACGACCCATCCATACCATCCCTCACTCGACCTTGCATCAGCCCATTCAAAGTATCCCATCAATCAAACCTGTCCCTTCCTTTATCGGATGACATTTCTGACCCAATGCTCTCTGCCCCTATCCGCGACGACCTTCTTCCTCACCAAACTTCTCATCCGTCTTTGATCTCCTACTTCTCTTCCTTTACCTCATCCTATCATCCTCTCTTCCCTTCCTAGCCTTTCCTTTTTCACCCTGACACCACCCCTAACCCTCTGTCCGCTTCCTATTCTTTGTTTGAGATGTCCCTCCTTGGTAGTGCCTTCCCTGGTCTGGCCGCCATTGACGACTCTCTCACCTTCTTGTGCCGTCCCGCTTCTTCCGCAGTCGGCTCTTCTTTTGTCTCTCACCCCCTTGGCCTGAGACCCTCCACCACCACATTGGGTTCTATTGTTGCTCACTCCCTGGATGGCCTCATGCTATGCCTTTTCACCTTGGAAGGTTCTCCATCAGATCTTCGGTCAGCCCAGGCCCCTCCTCCGTAATCTGATGATGCTCTGGCCTTTTGCCTGTCCCTACAGAAGGAGGCCATGCTACATAGTTTTCCCCTGACAATGCTCCCTCTACTATGTCTTTTTCTGGCCCTTTGCCAGACATTACTCTCTCTCATAAAGTCCCTTGCCCTTGCAAGGCTGTTCAGAACCTCGACAACTTGGAAGGTACTCCTTCATCTCTCTGGTCAGCACCTCCTATGCAACTTGTCACTGCCACAGGCCTTCTACTTGAAGGAGGATCTACTGCCCAATTTACCCCTGCTGAAGCCCCCTCTGCTATGGCTACATCTGGCCCTCTGCTAGACCTGCACTCTTTGATGAAATCCTCTACCCCTGAAGGGTTGTTCAGAAGCTTCACACCCAAGGATTAAAGTATGGGTATTGGTCGCCGTATCGGTGGGCCAAAATTAAGATATGTGTCGGAGGGTATCGCATCATATCAGAGATATGCTAAAACACACAAATAAATGAATAGGGAATAATTTTTTTATACATTTTTGCATAAAAATTTTGTTAAAAAAAGCTATTGATAATATGTATTATGCATAAACACTAAATTGAGGGTATCGCACTAAGAATTCAAAGGTTGTAGTTGTCCCATAAATGTAAAATGCTTGTTCCCATCCTTGATTTCCACTTTAGTTAGAGAGAAATATGGCTGACAGCAACTTTGGAACAAAAACCCCTCAAAAAATCGTGTTTTTTTTAAAATAACCCATTTTGGCCATTATATGGCCGTAGCGTACTGTACCGGTACGTATCGTACTGTATCAGTATGTATCGGTGGATACGCACCGATACACACTGATACGTACTGATATATACCAAAATGTACATTTCACCTCGATTTATATTTTCCATAGAGTATCGGTATGTATCATATCGTATCGGTGGTGTATTGGTGCATATCAGTATGTATCGTAGGATACATATCGATACAAAAGGATTTTAAAATTTTCATATATCGTATAGGTGTGTATCGTATCGGTAAGGGCTGATACAGATACATATCGGCCGATATAGATATGTATCGGCCGATACAATACGATACGTATCGATCGATACAATACGATCCGTATCGACCGATACAATACGATACGTACCGATACTTAAAACCATGTCCCCACCTCGGAAGGTGCCACTCCATCTCCTCAGCTTGCTAGAGCTCTCGAGGCTAGCCCCTCAAACTCTAGAGCCTCTACCCATAAGAAGACCATGTTATATAGGCACATCTCTCTTCTCTCCTCCAAGGGATCTAACTGTTCCATAAAGAAACCTCTGGTCCCCTCTCATTCCCCCCCTCAAGGAATTCCAGCGTAGGCCGAAGGCCAAGTCATGATCGAGCCTTTCCAAGGCTTCTCCCTGATCTCTTGAGCAATTGCAGCCCCGTCCCCCTCTTCCAAATGACCCCTAGGCCATCTGGATGTTCAAGGATTAAATTCCTCGGCCAAGTATACTGCCATCCACTCCAGCTTAAGAGACTCCCACCTCTATCTTATGCTGTCTACTTGAAACCTATGTCCTTGAGCCTAATACCTCTTGCATTCCTGTTTTCATTAGCCTTCTTGGTCTTTTCTCTCTAACTATGCCCACTGCCAAAATGGCCACATCTGGATCCTCTGGAACCCTCTTCTCCTTCATGTTCAATCATTTCTTCCTCCTTCCAAGCCATCCACCTCTCCATCTCTTCCCTTGCTGGCCCCCCTACTTCCTCTTTGCCATCTATGCTCTTAATAGAGCTCAGGACATGACCTCCCTCTGGTCCGATCTCTGTTCCTTTGCCCCCACTACTGGCTCCCTTCCCTAGGGTCTGGCAGGTGATTTTAATGTCATTAGGCACTCCCATAAAAAGTCGGGAGGAGACCCTATGGACCTCTTCTTTGTTAATTCCTTCAATGATTGTATTGATGATATCAGTATCAACGTCTATCGTTGGTCTGGCTATAAATTCACTTAGAACAATCGCAGAGTTGGTCAAGTGTATATTTTGCAAATTGGATAGGGTCTTAATCAATGAATCTTGGTTGGAATATTTTTCCTCCTCCTATGCCTGTTTAGACCTTCCTGCTATCTTTGACCACTCTCCCATTTCTCTCCTCATCCATCCCCAAGCCATTCAAGTTCTTCGATATATGGACCCTCCACTAAGATTTTCTCCCTATTGTCCATAGGGCTTGGATCATCCCTATTCATGCTTCATCCTCTCCTCTCATTGGGCTCACCAGGAAGCTTAGAAATGTTAAATCTGCCCTTAAGACCTAGAACTCCTCCTTTGGTAATATTTACTCAAATGTCTCTTCCTGTAACGACAAGCTGATACTATCTAGGCAAAGCTTTAGCTAGATCCTCTCAACCCGCCCTTGCAGAGGAAGACAACCTCCTTTAAGCTCTCCTTTATTCTTGGTTAAGAGGAAAGCTTCCTCTGTTAGAAATCCAGAATCAAATGGTTTGAGCTTGGAGATTCCAACACCGCCTACTTCCATCGATCCCTCAAGGCTAGGACAAATGCAAATTGCATTCCCAAGCTGATCTCCAGTGATGGCTCCACTCTCTTCAACCATGAGGACATCAAAGCTGAAGCAACCTCTTACTTCTCAAATCTCTTCCATCCCCCTCCCCCCCCCCCTTCCCTTTCCGCCAACCTTGTCAACCAATTCATTCCTTATCATCTTCTCCCCTCCCTTTAAGCCATGCCATCCGATGATAAGATTCTTGCCATTGTCCTCTCCCATAAATCCAAAAAAGCCCCCGGTATGGATGGATTCAGTGTGGGATTCTTTTCTTCCTACTGGCATATCATTAGATCTGATCTAATTCATTCCATCAGAAGCTTCTTCCTCTCCCCCAGCCAAATCAAAGGTGTAAATTGCCTCATCCCTAAGAAAAAGGAGTGATCTCCATGTCGGACTTTAGGCCCATCTCCCTTTGCAATCTTCTGCACAAATTCATAGCAAAATCTTGGATAATTAGATCTAGCTTGTCATTGACTCCCTGGTCAGTGCTAATCAATCTGCCTTCATCGCTGGTAGAAGTATTGCAAACAACATCATTCTCCGTCATGAGATTGTTGGAGGTTTTGAAAGAAAATTCCACTCCTTTTCCATTCTTCTCAAGATTGACATTCACAAAGCTTTTGACTCCATCTATGGGGATTTCATTAATTTTGCTCTTCTCCAGATGTCTTTCCCCTTTATGTTGTCTATTGGATCTACTACTGCATTTCCTCCCCTCATTTCTCTGTCCATGTTAATGGTAGCCCTGCTGGTTACTTTCCTTCCTCTATGGGGATTAGGCAAGGTTGTGCCTATTCTCCCTTCCACTTTTCTCTTGCTTTAGAAGTTCTTTCCCCCTCAATCTAATCCTTTACGATCAACACCTCATCTCCTCAATCCCCAAATGCAAATCCCTCATGCTCACCCATCTTACTTTTGTGGATGACCTTATGATTTTCTCCAAAGCATATCATTCCTCCATCTCCTCTATTTTGTCTTCCCTCCACCTATTTGAGTTCCTCTTGGGTCTCTAAATCAACCTTCTCAATTCCAATCTATTCCTTTCTGGTATTTCTCCCTCTCGCCAAGAGTCACTTCTTGAGCTTATGGGGTTCTCCCTTGGCTCCCATCTTGTTAAATACCTTTTCCTCCTTCTCATCTCCTCCAGACTCTCTACTCATCATTGCACTCCTTTGCTGGATCTTATAAGGAAAATGCTTTAGCTGTGAAAAGGTAAGCTCCTCTCTTACGTTGGTCATCTTGTCCTCATCAGATCAACGTTCTAATCCATGTATCTCTACTGGTGTGGTGTCCTTATTCTCCCTTTTGCCACATCCAAATCTATTGATACCCTCCTATGCTTCTTCCATTGGAAAGGTGTTGACTTGTCTAGGTTTCTTAGGCCTTTCTGCTGGGACAGAGTCTGCCTCCCCAAAGCTGAGGCTAGTCTAGGCATCAGGAGGATTAAAGATGTTAATTTTGCGGGGATTCACAAGCTCATCTGGAAGATTATCTCTAAGAAGAACAACATCTAGGTTTCTTGGATCTACTCCTTTCCCCTCAAACAGGATTCCCTTTGGATTGCCTCACCCTCCTCTGATGCCTTTTGGATTTGGTGAAATATTCTCAACTCTCGTCCTTCTACCCTTGGTGCTATCTCATATACTATTGGAAATGGTTCCTCCACCTCCCTCTGGCCAGACCCTTGGCACCATTCTGGCATCCTCTTGAATTTGATTACGCCCAGAATCATTTACTCTTTGGCTCTTCCTAAATCTGCATCAGTAGCTTCTATTATCTCCTATAGCGACAAGTATCCTCCTCCGCCCCTCCCCCTTGCGGATCTTTGGTCTTCTCTTCCCCACCATTCCTCCTGGGCATCATGGAAGTGAAGACAAGATCATCTGGCTTCCCTTCTCCACTGGTCTCTTCACCTGTGCCATTGCTTAGAACCACATTCGTTCTTCTAGCCCCATTGTTCTTTAGCGTAACATTATCTTGTTCAAAGTCCATATCCCCCGGCACAGCCTTCACTGCCTGGAGAGCTTTTCCAACTACCTTCCTACAAGGTCTTTCCTCAACTTCAAGCACATTTCCCCCTCTTGCTGCCTCTGCTGGAATGGTATTAAAGAGACTGACCACCTCTTTTTCTCCTGCCCCTTTTCCTTAGCGGTGTAGAAAAAGGTTTTGAAATCTTGCTGGCCTTCCCACAGAAGTACTCTCCCTTTGTGTAGAAAATGGATCTAGGTTGACATAACGTTTGGTGGAAGCTCCATTTGTGATACTGTGGGGAAATCTTTCCTTTTGTGCTACCATAAACCACCTTTGGATGGAGCGAAATCTATATAGATGGACTTCAAATTCTCATTCTT
The DNA here is from genome assembly GCF_013358625.1 of Macadamia integrifolia. Lineage (NCBI taxonomy): Eukaryota > Viridiplantae > Streptophyta > Magnoliopsida > Proteales > Proteaceae > Macadamia > Macadamia integrifolia. The sequence continues at coordinate 70,529 of NW_024868238.1, read as the reverse complement.
TTGATAAGATTTGGAATGCCACATATTTTGATGTGATCTCCAAAATTGGTTGCCTTCGCCATTGATTGGTTAGAGATACCCCAAGGAACAGGCTCATTGTTGTATCCTAGGGTCTCCCACTCTCTCTTATCTTCCCCCTCTATTAGCCTTTTGTTGATTCCCCCCCCCCCACCGGAGTTTGTGAGTCCCCCCTTTGATTGGGATTCCCCCTTTTGTAGGGTTTAGCCTTTGTCTTCAACCCTCTTTCCCCCTATATATCTTCTCCTCCTTGGCTCCTTGGTAATGAATTTATTTATTCATTAAAAAAAAAAAAATGGATAACAGATTAAACTGTGACTAGTGTAGAATCACAAATCTAACCATAAGTGATAAACCACTTGAGCTACCTTGCAAATGGTGTTTACATCAAGTTTCTCAATCCACGTATGCTTGCGGCTTTCTTGTTTTTTGAGTTTTTTTTTCCCTACAACAAAGATTGGGATGTATCTATACCTCTGACTGTTGGTTGCTTGAGATGTTTTGAGGTTTTTCCCTCCATTGATCAAAATTTGGTGTCGATCAGATATGTGTTTAGGTGTTATTTGATAGATTCTAAATTCTGGATTGCTAATGTTTCTATTTTCTGGCTCGTTACTGTAGCCTAGCCACCTATCTAGCCATTGGATTACCCCAAATTTTTGGGGTGTGATCACTCTACATATACCCTATATTCGACCTAATTTTGGGCCTGATCTGTAGTGGTGATTTTCTGGAAATCATTTTCTCCTCTTGGTGTTTCTTCCTCTACCTGTGGTTTTGCTCGCTGGAGTTGTTTATCACTTATGGTTGGATTTGTAACTCTAAACTAGTCACCAGTTTAGTATGTTATCTTATGGCTGCTGTTTATGCAGTTACTGTCTATTGTGCTACTGTTATCTATTCAATGGGTGACTCAAAACCATTTGTAGACCCTGTGAGTGTCCAAATCACTGCCATTAAGCTGAATCGTGCATCCAACTATCTTCTATGGGCACAAAATGTAAAGGTTTATATCAATGCGAAAGGAAATTAAAATACTTAATATCAAAACCTCTCCCTATTGACTAAAGATTATGAGGAGTGGATGCGTGAAAATGGTACACTTATTGTGTGGCCACGGAATAGCATGGAACCATCAGTGGCTACTAATGTCATGCGCCACAATACTGCTAAGGGTGTCTAGGATGACTTAAGGGAGAGTTACTTGCGAAACAAGAAATTTTCGTGCATTTATGTAACACCCCAATTTGATTTAACCCCTAGTCTGTGTTCAGGTAAAGAGGCAGAGGAGAGGAAGGCAGCCCTGGAATGGCTGGCAGCAGTGGAGTGTCTGGAAGGCAAAGACGACCCCACCTGTCGATGCTCAGCCTGCCAACACAACTGGAAAACCTATCAAGAAATATGGGCATACAGGTAATATTTTAACCCACATTGGACTAGGCACCTTGGACAGCTATACATACCTAAATTGGGTTAAAAAGACTGCAACCGGCGGGTCCAACTAGCCAGCCAGTGGGACTGCCAAAATGCAGATTTTTAGGGTTTGGCTTTGTGGGGCCCACATCCCTGCAGAAAAATTTCTGCCCTCTTGCCCATAAGTAGAGGCATGTTTGGGGGCCTCAGTTCACCTTTTACCTCTGAGAGCATAGATGCCTAGATTAAGTAATGAAATAAAAACCTAAACAGGTAGATTGGGTTATTAAAGAAGCTCTACCCAAACAGGCCCTTAGGACTGTTTGGGCTGGACTATAAATAGCATATTAAGGCTTAGGGTGGCAGAATTCACTCACCCTAAACGATTTCCTTACAGTAAGGAGAAGAAGGAGAAGAGAAGAAGAAGAAGGAAGGAGAAGGAAACAAAGGAAGAGGAAGAAATTGGAAGGGAGCTTCTTCAACTAAGACTGCTACTGGACCAGCACTGTCCAGTACAGTAGAGAATCTTTTATGGTTACAGTGAATTGGGTAAGTAGGGTTTAGGGTTTTCTCCAGTTAAGGATTGCCAGGGAATCCCTGTGACTGAACTGCTGCCCAGCAGAGGAAGCCCCAATTTTGGAGGGGATTCTGCGGTCCAATTCACAGGAAAGTCAACCCTGTATACCCTGGAACCTAAGATTTTTACTATTCCAATAGAAATTTAGGAAATTGAGACTGAATTAGTGATGACTAGGTGAAATTCTACCAAAGCCCTAGAACAGGAATTCGTTCCAGGTTTTATTCCTATTAATTCTCTACCTGAATCCTGCAATGAGTTCAATTAGAGTTGGAATACCAATTTTTTTCTTGTAGACAATTGCACCTAACTTAAATTAAGGCATTAGGTGAGGGAAATGATCCAATTCTGCAGAATTGTCCCAATCCCTACCTAAATTCTGGAATTTCTGCAGAAATGGAGACATTAACCCAAGGAACCATCAATTGAGCCCTAGAAATGGGTCAGTAAGAGGCCAAACCTGCAAGGAGGACCCACTGATCCTGTGCTAGGCATCTGGTTATGAATTGGGAACCAATTCAGAACTTGATGTACACAGAACAGTAATGGCAGAATCGGATTCTGCAGAAAAGGGGGCACCGGCAGGTTCGACTGGCCAGCCGGTGGCTGCCCCACCAACCTGCCGGTAAAGGTTCCAGAATGCAGAATAGGGCACTGTGATGGGACAGTAAACCCCTACACACAAGTGAATCTATTAACATCATTTAATAAGATTTGGCTCTCTGTAGTAAGAGATAACTGTGTCTAGGACCACAGTACCCAGAGTGACTGTTGATGAGACTGAGGGTATCCTAACCAAGTGTGGGACCCACTGCTATAGTTTCCTAATGGGTGGTCCTACCAGTAGAAGGTCAGGAACAGAGGACTGCACAGTAGAGGAAATCCAGTTAGAACCCGGAAATTGGGGGTCGCAATTAAAATGGATATATTAGGATAGGATTATCATTGAATATTTTATTTAAATACACTGTGAATTAGGAACCAAAATCGTCGGTGAGGACCTAGCTCTGATTTGGGAATCTATCGCACAAGGATCTGAGAAACAATGTGAGTGGGTGCCTGACTTATTTCACGGAGTGTTTATTTTATTTAAAATTGTGCTTGAACCTCATGCATACTGTCAAGTGCATTTATTTATCTGCTATTGATACCATGGAACTGGAAACTGGAAAGGTAAGTCAGGTAAGATGGGGCATGTTTGAGTGTGCCCGGTATTTATTGTATGTTTATGTGTATAATGATGATGGATGAGCATCATGTAGAAGATTTTTGGGCTAGGACTTATCACCACCCAAGTGCTACAACCCCTTATCAATAGGGGGTGAGGTACTGACTAATCCCAACCCATGGCTGCCTGATCAGAAGTACACTTCTGGTGTACGACGTACTGTATCTGGAGATGGATAGCATAAGGTACGAGGTACTATACACTTGATTGCCTCGAGTTATTAACCTAGGGGTTAGCCGGGGGAATGAGGTTCTTTCCGGGACTAGCTAACTCCTGCCTGCAACTAGCTTGTATCCTTGGAGCCTGACGTACTGGGAAAGGGGATACCACCTACGTTACGTAGCACTACACCATTTTACAGACTAAGTAATGGACTAGGAACTAGTGTAATTTAAATAAATCCATGAGCATCATATAAGGTGTGGAGCATGCATTGCATCATTTGTATTATGTTTACTTGCCTGCCCCCACCCCTTCACTGAGCATGTCGTGCTCACCCCATTCTGTTTACCCTCTAGATGACAAGATTGGTGTCCTCCCGATTACTGGCACTGATCATATGCAAATGGCCATGGACCTTTTGCCCAGTATCCCAGAGGTTGAGACAGAGCATGGACCCGACTGCAGCTATGACGCCTGTGCCTTCAGAAGCCAGATCTTCTGAGTGACATTACAAACTTTACAGGGACATTTTTTGTGTGTATATATTCTGCTGATTTTAGAGATACTTTGATGTCTTTGTAAATACTACTAATTGGATGGACATTATCATACATATTTGTTTTAGAAATGAATTCAAAATCAAATGTAATTGTAAATTATGTCCTATCATGTAGTAGACACTAGAACTATGTATATAAACTGGATTGTTATATAAGTGATTTATAGATTGTGGTGTGTTATGGTTTCCACTCCCTAATCTGTGATCCTGGGGGAAACAGGCTGACTGGATACGATAAGGTGTCTAGTGCCGCATAGCTTTGCTAATAAAAGCAGGGTGTGACAGTTTATGATTTATATGAGAAGATAGTTTATTTCAAGCAGAATGGTAAATCATTAGGTGAATATTATAGTGTCCTTAAGGGTATGTGGGAATAATTAAATGTGTATCCCTTTCTCTGCCTATCTTGAAGTGTTGAAATCTAAACATGACTTAGGTTTTCCTGTTCGAGGTCAAGGTCGAGGTTCAGGGGAGGGAGAGGACATGGTGCTGGTGGTCAAGGAGAAAAACATCCTAATCAGCTTTGATGCCAGTGTTCTCATTTTGGTAACCCCAATCACACTGTTGATAAGTGGTGGGGAAAGAATAGTAAACCTGAGTGGGCACAACAACGGCTAATTCAACAGTACATGATGGGTGTTCTGACATGATGGCATCTAATGACACCGACTCTGCCTCTACATTTGGAGTTGGGTTATCAAGCGTTATGTCTCAAGATAACTATAGCCAGATACTTAAATGACTTCAACAATTTGAGGCTTCCACTTCTTCATCCACTACCACACTAGCCCACATAGGCACTGAGCTCCTTGCCTCCTCTCCTAATCTTGGGTTATTGAATTTGTGCATCCAATCATATGATCGGTAAGTCTAATGTGTTTAGCTCTTTCCATAAAACTAGTCATCCATCCCAGGTGATCCTCGCTAATAGACTCTACTCAGGTTTTTTGTGCATGGTGTTGTTTCTTCTATTATTCATATACCTTAGTTGCCCTTGAATCTTTTATATGTGAATCAATTTATTAAGTCACTAAATTTCTCTCATCTTATGCTTTTTATCATGTCTTTCAAGATCTTCAAACAGGGAAGGAGATTAGTGGAGGGCACGAGAAGGGTAGCTTATATCATCTTGATGGATATGTTTTCTACTACTACGTCTGCCGCTTCTGGTGGTGTTTCAACAAATGGCTCCTAAGTGTAAATCTAGATCCTGTATAGAGTGTGAAGCTTGTGAGTCTGGTAAACATCACCATACTTCCTTTCCTACACAACATGTTTCTAGGATTCAATCTTTGTTTTCATTAGTTCACTCAGATATTTGGGGTCCTTGACGTGTATAGAGTTGGTCCGGTTTTATGTATTTTGTTACCTTTGTGGATAATCATTTATATTTGACTTGGTTGTATTTACTGAAAGATCATTCAAAGTTTCTGTATGCCTTTAGAGCTATTTATAATGAAATAAAAATAGCTTGAAACATCATTCAAAGTTTCTGTATGCCTCCCTCCACCTTTGGCCCTCCATTCCCAAAACCCCCCACAGCTTTACCAAGCGTCCGACGCCCTCTGCCCCCAATTCCTAATGATCCCTTGGACTATATGGAATGTTCGAGGTCTCAATTCGTCGGAAAAAACAAGCTAAGATCAGATCCCAAATCCGCTCCTCTAAGTCCAATCTTTGTTGTCTATTGGAAACCCGTGTCCTAGAGGCCAATGCCCCCCGGATTGTCTCGTCAATAGCCCTCATTGGTCCTTTGAGTCCATCACCTCCATAGCCCTAATAGAAGGATCTAGATCCTTTGGGACCCCTCCTTCTTGTCATCTCCTGTCTCTCCTCCTCTGCTCAAGTCATGCATATCTCCATTTCCCACCAATTTGGTCCCCTCATCTGTCAGCTCTCAGTTGTCCATGCCCATAATAGGCCTTCCCTTAGGCTGCCCCTGTGGTCTAACCTTCTCTCCTTACCCTCCTCAAGATCTAGGCCTTGGGGTTTTGTTGGCGATTTTAAAGTAATCCGGTTTAGCCACGAAAAATATGGGGGAAACCCCATTGATCCCCAGGTAGTTGATGCCTTCAATGATTGCATTGATGATCTTAATCTCACTGACCTTAGATGGTCGAGCGTCAAGCTTACATGGCATAACAGAAGATCTGGCATTCACCATGTGGCTTGTAAGCTTGATAAGTTAATGAAGCCTGACTTGATTCCTTCCCTTCTTCTCATGCATGCTTTGGTCTCCCTAGGATTTCGGACTATTGCCCCATCTCAATTCATGTCCTCCCCTTTCGTTCATTTGGTCCCAAGCCTTTCAAGTTCATTGACATGTGGATTTCCCATCCCAATTTCTAATCTTTAGTCCATCATACTTAGAGCATTCCTACCCCTCGTTCCCTATCCCCCCCTCTTTGCTTTTGCCAAAAAGCTCAAGAATGTCAAAGCCACTCTTAAGCTTTGGAATGCCTCCACCTTTGGGAACATTTCCTTCTGGGTCTCTGAAGGTAGGGAAGGGCTTCACTCCATTCAATCCAGACTCCAATTGAATCTTCTCAACCCTGTCCTGGCTGAGGAAGAAAAAATTGCAGCCTCTGATTTTTCATTGCTTCTGGAACAAGAAGAAAGCTTTCTTCGTCACAAAGCCGGCAATTAAATGGCTTGATCTGGGAGATCCAACTCGGCTTACTTCTGTCGTTCTCTTAATCCAGGAACAATGCTAACACCATTCCCATACTTATCTCCTCTTCCGGGATGGATCTCTACTCCCCTGATCTCATTAAGGCTGAAGCTATCTCTCATTGCCAGAGACTATTCAACCCTACTCCCACCCCTCCCCCTCCCATTCCCTCCAATCTCCACAACAAATTTGGCCCTGATGAGCTACTCCCCTTCCTCCAATCTATTCCTAGTGAGGAAGAAATTCTCTCGGCCATCCTTTCCTATAAGGCCAATAAAGCCCCAGGCCCTGATGGCTTCAGTATGGGCTTCTTTTCTGCCTACTAGAATATCATCCGAACTGACCTTATTGCAGTGGTGCGAAGCTTCTTCTTCAATCTTAACCAAATCAATGGGATAAACCACACCTTCCTCTGCCTCATCCCTAAAAAGGAAGGTGCAATATCTATGAATGACTTCAGACCCATTTCTCTTTGCAATCTTCTCTACAAAGTCATTGCCAAAATTCTTGCAAACAAGATCCATAAAGTCATTGACTCCCTTATCAGTCCAAATCAATCTGCCTTTATTACGGGAATGAGCATTATGGACAACATTATCCTTTGTCACAAGATTGTTCGCGGCTTCGACCGCAAGTCTCACTCCCCTACTGCCCTCCTCAAGATTGATATTCATAAAGCGTTTGACATGATCGGTTGGGACTTTGTTTCCAATGTTTTTCTCCAAATGTCCTTTCCGGCCTCTTTTGTCCATTGGATTAGCACTTGCATCTCCTCCCAACGATTCTTTGTCTTAGTGAATGGAAGCCCGACTGGTTACTTCCCCTCTGGGCATAGTATCCGCCAAGGTTGCCCCCTTTCCCCTCTCCTTTTCTCCTTTGCCCTGGAAGTCCTTTCCCGCTCTATCCAGTGAGCCACCGACCTTCATCTCATCTCTCCCATTCCTAAATGCAAATCTCTTCTCTCCCACTTGGCTTTTTCTGATGATATCATGATCTTCTCTAAGGCTGATGCTTTCTCCATCACCACCATCATGTCCACTCTTCACTCCTTTGAAACTCTATCGGGTCTCAAAATCAACCTCCTCAAGTCCAACATATTCCTCTCTAGTATCTCCCCTGAGACCATGTCAAACCTTTGTGGTATCTCAGCTATCCCTCTGGGTTCCTTGCCTGTCAAATACTTGGGTCTCCCCCTCATCTCCTCCAAGCTCTCTGCCCACCACTGCACACCCCTTCTTGATCTCCTCAGGAAAAAGCTCCGGCTTTGGAAAGGTAAACTCCTTTCTTTTGTCGGTAGTCTTACCTTGATCAGATCGGTCCTTCAGTCCATGTATTTATATTGGTCCGGCACCTTTGTCCTCCTTGCTTTGGTGATCAAGACTTTTGAGGGTCTCCTATGCTCCTTTCTGTGGAAAGGCTTTGATTCCTCCAAATTCCTTAGGCCCCTCAGCTGGAAGAAGGCATGCATTCCCAAATCTGAATGGGGATTGGGGATTGGGAATTAGGAGAAGTAAGGATGCCAATTTAGTTGGTGCCCTCAAGCTTATCTAGAAAATTATGTCCAAACAAAAGAGCATCTGGGCAAATTAGACTCTCTTTGGCCTACTCAAGCACAACTCTCTCTAGACGGTCCCTTCCAACTCGAACCCATCCTGGATCTGGAGAAAGATTCTCGAGCATAGACCCATTGCCATTTCCTACTCCACAGGATATGGTCATTCTACCTCCCTCTGGAAGGATCCCTGGCACCCTTCGGGCATATTATCTCATTTGCTAACCCCTAGAGTGATCTACTCTTCTGGTCTCCCAACTAATGCCTTGGTTTCCTCTATCCTTTCTCCTATTGGCTGGACTCCTCCCCCCTCTACCCCTCCTCTTTCAGATCTCTAGTCCTCTCTTTCCCCTTATCCCCCTAGTCATAGAGGAAGCGAAGCTAAATGTACTTGGCTCCCTTCCTCCAATGTGATCTTCTCCTCTGCCTCTGCTTGGTCATATGTTCGTAACACCCCCCGATTGTCCCCTAGCACAAGTTGGTCTGGTTTAAAGGTCATATTCCCCATCATAGTTTCTGGCGATGCTTGTCCAACTGTCTCCCTACCCAATCCTTTCTTATTAATCATCATATCCATGCCAATCCTTCTTGCTGCCTATACCCCTTGGGTGTAGAAAATACCTCCCATCTCTTTTTTTCTTACCCCTTCTCCTCACCTGTCTGGAAAAATGTTCTTTCCAAATGTTGGCCGACTAGAAGAACCATTCTCCCCTTTAATAGAAAATGGATTTGGGTGGACATGGCTTTCTCGAGCTCTTCCATTTGCAACACCGTTGGTAAATTGGATTTTTGTGCAACTATAAACCACCTTTGGATGGAACGTAACATCCGTAGATGGACCCCAAATCCCGATCTCAGGATAAGATTTGGAAAGTTATCTACTTTTATGTTACTTCCAAAGCCCAAGCCCTCCATGGCCTTCACTCCCGCCCAGTCCTTAACTCTTCATAAAACTCCCACATCATTAACTCTTGGAACCTGTAGGTTGATCTCTTACATCCCTCTTAAAGGAGCTGGCTTCTTCCCCCCCATCACTAGCTGGCTTCTGTGTTTGGCTTTTGCTGGTCTGGTTCTCATTATGTTCTCATCATCCTAGAGCTGGCATCCTCCCCCCTTGATGGTTTTGATGCTTTGATGTTTGTTTCTTTTGCTAGTGCTTTTGTTAGTTCCCTTTGTGTGGATTTCTCTTTGTCGGCTTAAGCCTCCCCCTACTTCCCCCTTTGTATATTCTCTTCTCCTTGGTTAATGAACTACTTATTCATAAAAAAAAAAAAAAAACACAGTTTAATGCTTTTTGTAAATATTTTAGCTCAGATAATGCGTTGGAATATACTCAACACGGAATTTCTTATTTTTTGCTCTGACAATGGTATTTTACATCAAATTAGTTGTTGTTATACCCCTGAAGGGAACGGCGTAGCTGAACAGAAAAACAGATACTTATTGGAAATTGCTCACTTTTATTGTTTCATAAGAATGTTCCTAGAAGGATGTCATTTTAGCCGTTTGTTATTTGATTAATTGCATGTCTTCCTTTGTTCTTAAAAATAAATCTCCCATGCATATTTTTCTTCCTCATTCTTTATTATTTTCTTTACCACCTTTGTGTTTGGTTGCATTTGTTTAATTCATGTTTTACGTCCAGGTATTGATAAATTATCTCCACGAGTAGTCAAATGTGTTTTCTTTGGTATTCGTGCACCCAAAAATATTTATCATTGTTATGACCTTGTTACCCACCAACCATTTGTGGGTGCCAATGCTACCTTCTTTGAGAGTACACTGTATTTTTCTGCCAAGGATCATGATTTGGCAACTGACATTTTCCAGTCTCGTCTTATCCTTACTTTATTTCCTTTTTTCGATTCTCCGACTAGTTCTTGACCAACACCACTGTAAGTTTACTAGCGACACCTTAAACCCTCTCCACTTGTGGCTACCTTCTTCTCCATTACCCCTCTACTCAATCTGATTCTTTAGTTGGAGCTCCTACTTCTTCTCTGTACCTACGTAAAGGTACTTGTTCATGTACCGAACGATCTATTGGTACTTTATTGATAAATTTATTTCTTTGTCCCATTTTCCATCTTCTCTTTATAATTTTTCTTTGTATCTGTCCCCAAAGCCCATCATAAGGTATTATCTCATCCTGGATGGAAGTCCGCTACGGATGTAGAAATGGATGCCCTACTTTCTCATAAGACATGGACTGTAGTTGATCTCCCTTGAGGTAAGGAGTTAGAGCAGTGCTGTTGGGTATATACTATTAAGTACAATCCTAATGGTTCTGTTGAGTAGATCAAGACCAAGTTGGTGGAAAAAGGATATACTCAAACTTATAGGGTCGATTATTTTAAGATTTTTCACCTTTTGCTCAGTTGAATACTTCTTATGTGCTTATTTCCCTCGCTATTAATCTCGGCTGGTTGTATCGGCTCGACATAAAAATTCGTTTTCTCTATGGTGACTTACTTGAGAATGTGTATGTGGAGCAACTTCTTAGGTATGTTGATCAGGGGGAGAGTGCTAGTAAAGTGTGCAAAGTTTATAATGACATTTGTAGCCTGAAGCAGTCTCTAGAGTCTAGTTTGAAAATTCAGTATGATTATTAATCGCTATGGATTTATCCAGTGTTACTCGAGTCATTCCGTGTTTGTCCATCGCCATGATTCCAGGGTGGTAGTGATGGTTGTGCACAATGTTATTACTTTTGGTAACGACTCTTTTGGCATTGAGGAGAGGTTAATTCTTATTTACGACTGTATTTTCATATGAAAGATTTGGTTGCCCTTAGGTATTTTCAGCGATTGCGGTTGTGAGGAGTAAAGGCATAGTCTCTTAGAGGAAGTATGTGTTCAATATTATGTTTGAGACTACGATGTTAGCATCCAAACCTATTGATACGCCTATAGATCTACATCAAAAGTTTGAGACTAATAATGGTGAGGAGTTTATGACTAAGTAGTTGGTAAACTTATTTATCCTATTGTGACTAGGGCAGATATTTCTTTTGTAGTAGAATTTATAGGTTAGTATATGGAAATGCCCAAATCGGCATCAGGAGGCAACTTATTGAATTTTACGGTATCTTAAAGGTGCTCCAGAAAAGGGTCTCATATAAGAACCTAATAGAAATGTTAATCTTGTTGGATACTCTGACAATGACTAGGTTGGTGCTGAAGGGGATACAAGATCTATTACTGGTTATTATACTTGTGTTAGTGGAAATATTGTTATTTGGAGTAAGAAACAAATTATAGTGGCGAAGTCTAGTGTAGAAGCTGAGTATGGAGCTATGACTCATACAAGAGCCGAGTTGATGTAGTTGAAGTCTTTTCTTCAAAAGCTTGGATTTCTAATCACAAAGTCTATTGATATGTATTGAATAATCAGGTAAACATCCATATTTCCAGCAATATATATATTGTTTTCCCAAGAGAGGAGACTAAGCATATTGAAGTTGATTTCCATTTGTGTGGGGCGTTATGACAAAGTTGATTTCTAACCCTTTTCTTAGTTCTAGAGGTCAGGTCGGCAATATGTTTACTAAGGTCTTGCCTCGGTCAATTTTTCTTGAAGGACGTTCCAAGCTAGGCATGGGTGATATTTATGAACCAGCTTAAGGAGTGTTAACAAGTTACTACTGTAAAGGGGTATTCTTGTCTTATTTTCACTTATGTGGGGTGTTAATATGTCTTACTAATGTAGTGGGGTTATTAGTATAATTTTTCTACTTTTATATTTGTTATCAATATATCTCTTACTACCGATTGGACATTAACTCAAATCTCTCCAATTGGTAGCACTGCTGCTACTTCATTTCTTCTGCTTCTTCTCTCTCTATTCTCTATTCTCTTTGCTGGTGTTTTCAGATTGAACTGATAGAACATGTTAGAGTTCATGTAATAAGGGTACTTTGGATACTGGGATATTATGTCGTATTGTATTTTGACTTTTTTACTTCCCTTGGCTACATTATGTTTGCATTGGGGTAGGTATGAAAATGTTCTTCTTATTTTCTCCCTTCTCCTCTTGTTCTTTTGCAACCTTTAGTTTCCAACTTGGTATCAGAGCCCGCGGTTTTGGTTTAAGAGTTCTATTACAAGTTCCACATTTCCATTTCCTCTCTTTGGAATCCTAAAGATACAAAGGGATTCCAAAGGAGAGGCTACCATGTGAAAAGTTTGAAGCAATCATGAGATAGTCTTGGATATATACTATAAAAGCACCAAGAGAAGACCTCATGTGAAGTTATGACTATTTGGAGCTCCAATAAAAATGGGCAGGGTAGACAAGATTATTGCCAGCTCCATACTTCAGCTTCTCTCTCTCTCAACCGGTATTTGTTGGAGCTGGGGTAGGGTTCATTTGGATTTCTCAAGGTCTCCTCCACCTCCCCATGGTCTGAGTCATTGAAGAAAGGAGTTTTTTAACCACAACTCACCTCCCCATGGTTTGACAGGTACCACTAGCATTGGCTTTCTTGTTCTTTTTTGAATTTGAAATTCTACATGTGATGCTTCTAGTTGCGTAGTATTGGTGAAATTCTTTGTATGGATTTTATTAGTTATCATGAGATGATAGTTGCCCCTTGAAGGTTGTATTTGAGATGGGTTTCTTCAAGTTTTTTTTTTTTTTTTTTTTTTCCTGAGTACTGAAACGGGTGTATTTGGGTTGAGTGTGTACTCCTCATTTGGTTTGGGTATCATCTCCACATTTATAAGTGTGTTCTTACATTATGTCTGAGGAAAGTGGACTTGTGGAAGTTTTGGGTTTCGGCTAGTGGTTTGAGTAGTCCCTTCCTACTCAGATTGCCTTTGAGAAGTTGGACAACACCAACTATTTGGATCAGGCCCATCCTGTGAAGCTTTCCCTGCGAAGTCGCGGGAAGTTAGGGTACATTTTTATACGGTGATTCACAGGAGGAGGTTATATAAAGCAACCTCCCGGGTATGTTTCTCAGAGGGAGGATTCACATAGAAGTATATAAAATATACAAGGCTATTTTTGGGTTAGAACAGTCACCTAGAACCTAGTTTGAAAAATTCAGCTCCATTGTTATGAAGTGTGGGTTTTCACAATGCTACTCCGATCACTCAGTCTTTATTCGTTGTCGAGGTTCAAAGGTGGTGGTTTTAGTGGTTTATGTTGATGGCATTATTTTATTGGGTAATGATACATCAGTTAGAATATGTGAATGGAGAGGAACAATGAGATGTGAGATAAGGAAGAAGATGGAGAAGTAGAAGAGGGAGAAGAGAGGGAATCGATGGTATGTTGGAATAGTGTGTAGTGAGAGAAATCTCACATACACCAATATATTCTTTACTAATATATTTACAAGGTATTACACAAACCTCCCAAAGGAGGGAAATTACATACACCTCCCTAAGGAGGAAAAGGAAAATAAAACATAATGAGATAAATTACAATAACACCCTTAGAGTAACATAACTAATATCTCTAATACTCCCCCTCAAGCTGGAGAATAAATATCATGCATTCCTAGCTTGGACAATAGAGAACTGAACTGATGATGAATAAGACCCTTTGTGAAAATATCAACCAGCTGATTTCCAGTCCTCACAAAAGGTGTGCATATGTAACCAGTGTCAATCTTCTCCTTAACGAAGTGTCTGTCCACCTCTATGTGCTTCGTCCTGTCATGCTGCACAGGGTTGTCGGCTATACTTATGGCAGCTTTATTGTCATACTAAAGCCTCATAGGTGCCTCAGTATCAAAACCCAATTCTTGGACAAGTCTTCTCAACTAGAGAAGCTGACACACTCCATGAGCCATGGCTCTATATTCTGCCTCTGCCCTAGACCGAGCCACCACAGATTGCTTCTTGCTCCCCACATAACTAGGTTTCCACCTACAAATGTACAATAGCTTCATGTAGATCTCCTATCAGAGACTGAGCCAGCCCAATCTGCATCAGTGAAGCCTTCTATCCTTATGTGGTTATGCTTGGCAAAAAGTAGTCCTTTTCCTGGAGAAAACTTCAAGTACCGAAGGATGTGAAAAATAGAATCCAAGTGCCCACTCTTGGGAGCATGCATAAACTGACTCACCACCCCCACTGCATAAGTAATGTCTAGACGAGTAAAGGACAAATAAATAAGCTTCCCAACTAGCCTTTGATATTTCTCCACATCAACAAGAGAAGGGCCAGCATCTTCTCCCAGCTTATGATTCTACTTAATAGGAGAACTTGTAGGCTTGCAGCCCAACATTCTTGTTTCTTTCAAGAGATCTAGAGTAAACTTCCTTTGGCATATATTTATGCCCTTCTTGGATCTAGACACTTCAATCCCTAAGAAATACTTTAAGGATCTTAGATCCTTAATCTCAAACTGTTGGGCTAAGTAGTTCTTCAGATTGACTATCTCAGTTCTGTCATCTCCAATTACCATAATGTCATCAACATAGACAATCAAAGATGTGATGGTGCCATTATCACGCTTAGTGAGCAGAGTGTGGTCAACCTGACTTTGGGAATAGCCATTCTTCAGGATGGCCTATCGGAACCTTTCAAACCAGGCCTTCAGGGATTGTTTAAGACCATACAGAGCCTTCTTGAGAAGGCACACCTTTCCTGCAGCTGAAGGGAACTTGAAGCCAGGAGGAGTTTGCATATACATTTCCTCTTCTAAGTCACCATGTAGGAAGGCATTTTCACATCCAATTGATACAATGGCTAATCCTTATTTGCTACCAGAGATGAGAGGACCCTTATGGTGTTATGCTTAGCCACAGGAGCAAATGTCTCCTGATAGTCAATCCTATACACTTGACTGTATCCTTTTGCCACCAGCCTTGCTTTGTACCTCTCAATAGTACCATCTGACCGGTACTTGATTGTGTAGACCCACTTACATCCAACTAGAGTTCTCCCCCTTGGAAGGTCAACCAATTTTCAGGTATAATTTTTTTTAAGGGCCATCATTTCCTCAATCATAGCTTGTTTCCAATTTGGGTTAGACATAGCTTCAGAAACATTCTTGGGAATAGAAGCAGATGAGAGAGCAATAGTAAATGCAACACCTACAGGGGATAGAGAGTCATAGGAAACAAACTGGGCAATAGGGTTAGTACAAACTCTCTTTCCTTTCCTAATAGCAATAGGAAGATCTAACTCAGATGTGGAAGGAAGGATATTACCTGATTGAGGAGGGTGGATCTTAGAGTTGGATTCAAAGAGGACTCTTGGCAGGTCTTCTTATTCCTCCTTATGTACACAATGGTCTCCTTTTCATTACTTGAACTTGAACCACCTCTTGAATGATCACCAACATCAATAATATCCACCTCTTTATGTTTCCCAATGTCAAGCATAAAAGGAGAGATAGGCAATGGGGAAAGAAAAGGGATCTCATCAGTAGTCTTTTCACCTCCATTATGCTCCCCCTGCAAAGGATGCTGAGGAGAGGCAAAAAAAGGTGCAGACTCAAGGAAGGTGACATCTTTAGAGAGAAACTTTTGTCTGGAAGAAGGATGATAGTAGCCAAAAAAGATACATTTAAGTGCCTTGGGGTCCAGTTTAGTCTATGAAGACTTATTAACATGGACATAACAAATACACCCAAACACTTTGGGTGGAAGAGAGAAAGAAGAAGATGAGGAGATAAGATGTCCAAGGGAGTTTTGGAGCCAAGGAGTTGTGTTGGCATACGGTTGATCAAATAAGCAGTAGTAAGAAGAGCATCAGACCAAAAAGTTTTAGGAACATGCATGCCAAAGAGAAGACTCCTACTAACCTCCAACAAATGGTAGTTTTTCCTCTCAGTTACCCCATTTTGTTGGGGTGTGTCAACACAAGCTAGCTGATGGATAATGCCATGGTTAGTAAAAAAGTCTTGAAGACCACTATATATATACTCCCCCGTTTGTCAGAACGAACAATTTTAATTTTGGTGTCAAATTGTGTACATACCATATGATAAAAAATTTTAAAGGCATCATACACATCACTCTTGTGCTTCATCAGAACAGTCCAAGTAGCACGGGAAAAATAATCAACAAAAGAAACAAAGTAACGAAAACCAAGTAAAGAAGTAGTAGTAGAAGGCCCCTAAACATCAGAGTACACAATATGAAAAGAAACAGTCGATCTATTACTATGATAAGGATACGAGGAATGACAATGTTTAGCAAAAATACACAGTTCACAATGAAAGACATGGGAACTAAGAAAAGAAGTAAATAAATGAGGTAATTGTTTTCTCATAACAATAAAAGATGGATGCCCCAAACGTTGGTGCCACAACATCACAGAATCCATAGAACTGCTATTAGTACATCCACACACATAAGACTAAGTTGTAGCCAAAAAAGGTGATTGAGGTTCAAGTAGGTAGAGTCCTTTCTCCTCATGCTTACTGCCAATAATCCTCTTTGTCACCAAGTCCTGAAAGAGAAAATGAGAAGGAAAAAAAGTGACACAACAGTTTAAGGATTTTGTCAGATGGCTCACAAATAAGAGATTACGGGTAAGGTCAGAAACATGAAGAACAGAATCAAGTGCAATGGAAGAAGTAACAGGAATGCTACCTTTACCAGAAATGGAGGAAAGGGAGCCATCGGCAACCCTGACCTTATCTCTACCGGAACAAATAGAGTACTATCATAATAATGGGATGTACCAGTCATATGATCCGTAGCAACCGAATCAATAACCTAAGATGGAGCTGTGGAAGGGGTAGACGAGGAAACCTGCAAAGCAGAAGATGAGGACTCTGGCACTGTAAGGGAAGAAGATGATGAGCCTCCCAGTTGAGAAATAACCCTACGGAATGCTGCAATATCCTCCCTAGTAAGAGAACTGTGCTCTGGCTGTGGGCTGGAATTAGTCCCTGTAGTAACATGCTCAGTCTCAACACTGTGGGCTCTAGCTCCCCTACTATGTCCACCATGAGCACCACTAAAACCACTACGCATGCTAGGAGGTTGACCATGAAGAACCCAGCATCTCTCTTTAGTATGCCCAGACTTCCCATAATGATCACATCATCTGTCATCTCCACAAGGTGGGCCTTGGCCTCGGCCACCACCACGCCAATCCTTCTGAGAGCTAGTAGTAAGAGCTGACCGCTCAAGAGAAGGGGTATGTTCCATGGCCACACACCTGGTCTCCTCACTCTATAAATAACTACACACTTCATCAAGGGATGGAAGAGGAGACCGACTTAAAATTTGGATCCGGATTAGCTCATTCTCGAGGTTCATCCCACCAAGCAAAATAAGAACGTTCCTTCTCAAGTGTTCGATAAACCTTTGCTTCATCCTTGGGATTGGACAGTTGGAGGTCCCTATAGTGATCATACTCCTCCCGGAGACTAATAACAGTGTTGTAGTACTCAGAAATGGTCCTAGTAACTTGCCTCATGCCAATGACCTTCTGAAGTAGTTGATAAACCTTGGCCGAGTCATCCACACGATCAAAAGTCTTAGTAACACTATCCCAAATATCCTTGGCCATTTCTTTCTTCATAAACCTTCTTCCAATCTCAGGTTTCACGGAAAAAATCAGCCATGTCATAACAGTGGAGTTCTCAGTCTCCTACTTTGGATATGTCGGGTCTTCTGGGTTAGGAGCCTTAATGGTACTTGTAACATAACCTAGCTTTCCTCTACTTCACAAGGAAAGCTTCACAAAATGAGCCCAATCCAAATAGTTGGTGTGGTCCAACTTCACAATAGAGATCTAGGTATGTGGGTTATCAAAAACAATAGGAGGAGGAGCACCACTCGATATACTGGCTGAAACATCACCAAAGAGGGCTCCAAGGCCACTATACTCAGACATATTGCAGATAAAAGGTCACACACAAGGTGGAGTACAAACTCTACCCAAAAAATTACTTTCCCTGAACCAAAAAAAAACCAGCCACCAATCCAAGTATACACTTCAAAGGAATTCACAACATTTACCTCCTTCAAGGTATAGGATCATAATATAGGAGCTAAATACCCCTAAACATCATACCTCACAAGCAAATAGCATTCGGAAGCATCACAGACAATTTTTTAGAAGTAAAAATACTAAAAACAGGGCAGGCGGTACCCTATATGGACTGATATTTTTGAGTTGTGGCTGCCCAACTCAAGGAGGCTTGTAGTGAGACCAAGAGGGTTAATACTACACCCTAAGACATGGTTTTAAGTATTGGTTCGTATCGTTCCGTATCGGCTGATACGTATCGGTATCTGTAGGTATCGGCATGATACATACCGATACGCTACAGGGAATTTTTTGACCCTCTTTGTGTATTGGTGTATCTGTAGCATCGTATCGTGCCGTACCATATTGGTCCGATACGTACGATACTCCACGATACAAAATTTTGGAAAACATAAAAATTCCTGTGAGTATCGATACGTATCGGTGAGTATTAGTACATATCGCACTGTATCGTACAGTATCGTACCGACACGGTATGATACGGCTACTTAAGTGTGGAATGTGTTTTTTTTGTTTGAAACAAGCACTTTAAACTCTCTTACCATTTACCAACAGTTTGCTACATTTCTCTTCTTTCTTCCCCTTTGATTTACTCACCTTTTTGGAGACCCAAATGCTAGATTGAAGGAAACATTGTGGAAGTGAATGGTTCAAACAAGGAGTAAAGCATAGTCCAAGAAGAACCTTGAACTTGAAAGTCAAAAGTTTTGAATAGTAAGTTCTTGAATCTTTACTCACTTTTTCAACTTTAACCTTAGATTTTTAAGTTTTTTACAAATCTAAGATTCATCATACTTAGAATCACATTTTGTGCATCATTATTACATGAAATCATTGGATTTATAAGGATTCACACACTTTTTTCAAAAGAAAATGAGGGTTTCAATTTTTTTCAAATTTCTTAGATCTACTCATGTTCAATGGTTAAAAATGTTTAGATTTTTTATATGTTATGTAAAAACAAGTGTTCTACAACTTCAATGGAAAATTTTGATTTTTCTCAAAAAATTGTATTTTCTTAAATTTTTTTTATTCCGAAATTAATTAAAAATATATATATATATAAAAAAAATTTTTAGAAAATTTAGTTCATTCTACTCTTAAAAATAATGTCATAACTTATAATTACTAAATACATGATTTCAAATAAAATCCAGACTTTTTTCTCCAAAAAAGTGAGGGTTTCAATTTTTTTTTTTTATTTCTTAGATCTACTCAAATATATTGGTCCACACTATGTTGATTTTTTATATGTTCTTTAAAAACAATTAATCTACAACTTCTATAAAAAAAATCTAATTTTTCTAAATAGTTTGTATTTTTTATTTTTTTTATTTCAAAAATTAATTAAAAATTAAGAAAAATAATAAAAAAATATAATTTTTTTAGATAATTCAGTTCATTTTCGTTTAAAAAAAAATTATAATTTACTTGGCCAATGACCATGATGTGAAATTAGATGCACAATTTTTTTTCCAAAAAAAGTGTGCATTTCAAGTTTATGTAAATTTGAAAAAATACAAAAAATTCTTTTTTTTTTTCCTTTGGATGCCTCTCATTTTAGTTTATAAAAAAATGCTATTATTTACTAAATACTAACTCAATAAATATGCATATTACGTTTCATTATGTATCTTTGTAGGAAGATGACGCCTAAAAAACGGTCTAGGGATATTGGATAGGCTACAGCCGAGAAAGTACAAGGCAATAGGTTGTGTACAAAATGCAATTCCTATGATACTATCTACCTAGGAGGTGGAATTACCAGACATAAACAACATTTGACTGGAGGATTTTCTAATGTTCCAAATGTACCAAGTGCCCAGATGAAATAAGCAAAGCAATGAGGAAGCACTTAAGGGGAAGTAGAGATAAAGCAAAAAAAGCTGTTGAAGAAGATGATAGATTGGTTGAGAATCTAAGGGATCATGAGGATTATGAAGGATCCGATATGGAGGCAGAGGATGAAGATCAACAGCTTGCACGAGCGATGCATATTTCAAGGGAGGAAGCAAAAGAAAAACAATGGATAGTAGAACAGCTGAGAAGAAGTCAATCTGTAGGACCTAAGCGTGGTGGCCCGATGATTTATGAATAAGGTTTTGGCTCTAGAAGTCGTCCAAGTGTAGATATTGGAGGCACTGTGAAGGGCAAGTTTGACAAATTTGCCTCCAGTGGTAGAGATAAGGGGAAAAGAAGCCCAGAAATTAGAGATATGAGAGATGCACCATATGAACATCATGATGAAGGGAAACAAAGGATTGAAGAGGCTTTCCAACCAAAAATATTGAGTAAGAAAATTAGGAAAGCAATCTCTAGGTGGTTCCACATTTCTATGATTGCACCTCACAAAGCTAAAGATCCGTACTTCAAGTCTATGGTCAAGGAGATTCAGACATGTGGGAAAAATGTGAAGCCACCCACACCCCATGAAATTGCAGGGCCATACTTAGATGCCATTGTGAAAGAGGTCGATGAATACATTGAAGAGTTTAAATACAAGTGGCCTGAATATGGAGTGACCATCATGTGTGATGGGTGGAGTGGACCGACGAGGATGTCCATCTCAATTTTTCTGATACATTGTGATGGGAAAACAATATTCCATAAATCTTTCAACGCATCCTCAGATATCAAGGACTTAATGTATTTGTTCAAATTAATGGATGAAGTTGTAAAGGAAGTGACTGATAATGCCTCCAATTTCAAAAAGGCTGGTACTTTACCTATAGTGAAGTATCCCACCTTATACTGGACACCTTGAGCAGCCCATTGTATTGATTTGATGTTCAAGGACATTGATGAAATGAACAAAGCGCACACATTGGTTTCTGATGCTAAAATGATCACCAACTTCATCTACAATCACAGCTGGGTGATGGCATTGATAAGAAAGTACACAAAAGGTGACTTGGTGAGGCCCGTAGCAACAAGGTTTGCAACAAATTATATTGCACTTGATAGTATTCAAAAACGGAAGGAAGGGCTAGTTAAGTAATTCACCTCTAATGAGTGGTTTAGTAGTAGATATGCAACCACTGAAATTGGAAAAACTATTCAAGACCTAATCACTCAACAAAGTTTTGGGAGAGGATATACCAATTTACTAAGATTTTGCAACTACTATTTGTGTTACTTAAAGTAGTTGATGGTGATAAAGCACAGACGATGGGAAATATAGTGCATTGTATAGAAGTTGTCAAACAAAAGATAGAAGAGGATAACCCAAAGTCATTTAAGGCATTTTTGAAGATTATAAATCGTCGATGGGAAAATAATTTGGTTCAAGACCTTCAACGGGTAGGTATTTTCTCAATTAAATTTATAAGTGACTTTATTAGTAATTTAATATACTTAATTGTTAACAATAAGTATTATGTAACAATGTCAATGTGTAGCCTATTATTTGAATCCGGATTTGCACTACAAGAACAATTTAAGGTTTAGGAAAGATTTGATGGAATCTTTGAAGGATGTTATCAACAAGTTAACTCCTAATATTGACTCTGCCAAAGATGCAGTTGAAGAGGTTAGTAGTCTACTAAACTTACATATTGAATCATTGATTAATATTTAATACATTGAGTTACATGTATTAATATGTTAATACATGTATAGGTGAAGTACTTCCGGGAGGCCACTCAAAGGTTTGCTGATCATTTAGCTATCCGTGCTAGAGGAACACAACGCCCTGGTAATTTAGGCTTAACCAGCTATCCTTGTATTTCAAATTTATTTCAAACTCCTAATGTTGCAATTATCTTTGTACAACTGATTAATGGATGAACTGTGGATGGAGCGCTCCAAATTTGAGGCCAATCACAATGAAAATATTATCATGCATGGCATCCTCAAGTGGCTGCGAACGTAATTAGAGTACGTTCGGATTGATACACACCAAACCTCGGAATCGTCTGAGTTATGAGAAGCTAGAGAAGCTAGTGTATGTGCACTACAACATGAAATTGAAGATGAAATATTTAGAATTGAAGAAATCAGGGGATGATATTAATGTCAACCAAATTGACATCACCCACATACTCGACGAGGAAGATCCAGTTAGGGGATGGATTGAGGAGACTAAAAATGTTTTAATGTTGGACAAATTATCAGAAGATCAACAAAAAACCACACCTGATCCCATTATAGAGGACCTCATTAGAGATATAAATGAAGATTTTAAAAATATTGTTGATGATGAAACCCAAACACCATCAGCTAAGGAAGAGGATGATGATAGCTCCAATGATGGCGATATTAGGAGGACGAGGTCAGGTGCTACATATAGTGTAACTCAACCAGATAGTGATGATGATGATCACGGCAAGGATGGTGCTGATGATGATGATGATTATGATGATGATGATGATGATGATGATGATGATTGATGATGACGATGGTGGTGGTGGTGGTGGTGGTGGTGGTGGTGGTGATGGTGGTAGTAGTGGTGGTGGTGGCCAAACTTATGTACCAGTACATTTCACAAAGGAGGTTGCATTTACACATGTAACCCAAGATAGTCATCATGGTGCTCGAACACAACCAAAGTCTTATAGTCAGAGGGGTAGGCGATCCCACAATCCGAGTGCTACTGATGCATTGATGAGTAGCATGGAGTCAATGAGCATTAGTTCAGATCCCGTTGGTTCCTCAACTGGACATGGACACCATATATCTTTAGATGCATCTTCAGGCTATGGATATGGGACTTATGTAGGATAATCATTTTCTAATCTAGTGCATTACAGAAGTTTAGATCACGTTGGTTCCTCATCCGGACATGGACACCATGTATCTTTAGGTGCTTCTTCAGGCTATGGATATAGGACTTATGCAAGACCAACATTGGCCACTCTTGAGCAGTACAGAAGATTCTATAATAAATGGGAGACCCACTACCATAAATATTTCGACTGGGGTAAATATTGTGCCTATATTCGACAACTTCAGAACATCATCTTAGTTGCTCCTATTGAAGAAGAAGGTCTTAGCTAAGGATTTGAACCACCACGACACTCTTCATGGCACTCATCACAGTGGCAATGGCAATGAGGAAAGAAAAAACTGTAAGAAACCTCATCATTTTGAACATTTTCAAGTCAATATATTTGTCTATCAATACGATACCCTCTACTTAAGTATTTATGCATTCTACATGTTATATATAGCTTTTTTTAACTATTTTTTTATGCAAAAGTGTATAAAAATGTGTTCCCTATCCATTTATGTGCGTATCTTTAGCGTATCTTAGTGTATCTCCGATACGATACGATACCCTCTGATACGTATCTTAATTTTGACCGACCGATATGGCAATCGATACCGATACTTTAATCCTTGCCCTAGAATGATCCAAATGGGCT
Organism: Macadamia integrifolia; assembly: GCF_013358625.1. NCBI lineage: Eukaryota > Viridiplantae > Streptophyta > Magnoliopsida > Proteales > Proteaceae > Macadamia > Macadamia integrifolia. The sequence goes on along the minus strand of NW_024868238.1, from coordinate 47,021 downwards.
TAGTTTCAGCTCCAAAGCTGACCAGATGAGAGAGAAAAGGGAAAAATACTCCAGGGCTGGTGGTAACCTTACCTAAGCCTGGTTTTGGTTCTTGCAACCTGCAAGTGTCCCTTTCTTCAAAGAAAAACTCCCCTTGTGTCTCCATGGTCTCCTTACATGCCTCCCTCAAGGTTTCTTCAATCTTCTTACATAAAAGTCCCTTTTCTTGGAACCCTTTTGTAACCTAGGGTTACAAAGAGAAGAGAAGAAGGAAGAACACAAGTAGTTCGACTCTCAAACCAACCTTACAAGAAGTTGCTCTGATACCAAGTTAGAATATGTGAATGGAGAGGAACAATGAGATGTGAGATGAGGAAGAAGATGGAGAAATAGAAGCGGGAGAAGCCAGGGAATCGATGGTATGTTGGAATAGTGTGTAGTGAGAGAAATCTCACATACACCAATATATCCTTTACTAACATATTTACAAGGTATTACACAAACCTCCCTAAGAAGGGAAATTACACATACCTCCCTAAAGAGGAAAAGGAAAATAAAACATAATGAGATAAATTACAATACTGCCCTTAGAGTAACATAACTAATATCTCTAACAACATCTGGTATTGCAGAGGTCAATTCCTTTCTACTTCAGCACTTTCAGATGAAAGCCTTGGGTTCTCTCAGCTATTTTCTTAGTATGGAACTTCTACAAAAAAAGAAAAGGTTTAGTTTGTTTCAATGGAAATATATATTGGATCTTTTATTTTAATGTGGTGCGCTTAGATGTAAACCAATAGATACTCCCATGGATCCTCATTAGAAGTTTGACTCAGAGGATGGTGAAGTGTTTGATGATCAACATTATTACAGGAGAGTAGTTGGGACTTGGGAAGCTTATTATCTAACTGTTATTTGTCCTAACATTTCCTTTGTTGTGGTTGAGATTAGTCAATTTATGTAGTCACCAAACGACTAGGAGGTGGCTTGTCGTATCTTTAGGTACCTGAAGGGAGCTTCAGGGAAGGGGAATATTTATCGATCGCATCAAAGCGTTGATTTGTTAGATTTTCTGAAGCTGATTGGGCCGGTGTTGATGCCAACCTGATGGTGATATAAGATCTATCATAAGTTATTACATATTTATTGGTGGAAATCTTGTCTCATAGTGTAGCAAGAAGCAAACAACTGTGGCTTGGTCTAGTGTGGAAGCTAAGTATAGAGCTAGGGCTCATACTACAGTTGAGTTGATGTGGTTGAAGTTTCTTCTTCAAGAGTTGGGTTTTCAAATTACTCAACCTATGAAGATGTTTTGTGATAATTAGGCTGCCATCTACATTGCCAGAAACCCGGTGTTTCACGGAAGGACCAAATATATTGAGGTTGACTACCACTTTGTATATGATGCGGTTATAAAGAAGCTGACTGTTACTCCATCCGTTTCATCTGGTGACCAGTTGGAGGATGTGTTTACTAAGTCTATTTTTGGTCCTAGTTTCTATTAGTGTTTTTCCAAGCTAGGCATGGGTGATTTATATGCTCCACCTTGAGGGGGAGTGTTAACTTATAATTCTAGTCAATGGGGGTGTTGTTTGTACTCCCATTGGACCTATTGCACTTAGACTTATATGGTTACTCATGATAGAGGGAGTGTCCCTATCTGAGCAAGGCTTGTTAAGTGATTAGTTTGGTTAGTAGTTGCTGTAAGTAGATAGTTTCCTATTCTATTTGTGTTTCCTATTAAATTTATGATTGTAACTTTAGTTATTATAAATATAACACATTGTCCAGCAAGAGGATTTACTCCAAGTCTCTTGCTGACTCAGTCATCTCGCTTCTGTCTTCTTCTCTCTCGCTTTCTGTGTTCTCTCTTTTATTCTGATTGACAATAGGTGTTGAATGTTGAGTTCTCTGAAGTCACAGTATTATTGCTGAGACTGTTGGTATTTCTTACATTGGTTATTGATGGTTGATACCAATATTTGCCATTTCACAATAATTATTTTTAGTTCATTTTGGTAGTTATGATTTTTAATAACTTTACAAAATTACATTTTCTCTTTTAATAAATCCCAAATTTACCATGTGTATCAATTCGAAAAATGATTATCTATAGGAAATACGAATTCCAAAGTTTAATATTTATTGGACTCAGGCTATTTAATAAGTCATCATTAACAATGCACTACGTAAACAAGTCTCTCTCTCTCTCTCATTCAAAATTAGAAATTACAGTTATAGGTGAATAACAGAAGAAGAAATGAGTCAAATGCTTAAAAAGCAATTATTATTTGAGATCTACAGTCGGATAGTTATTGAAAATATCTACTATTTGTTTTCTTGAAAATCAAAGGTATCAAAACTTTGAGATATGGCCCTGAGATATCTCATATTTTCTTTGCTGATGATACCTTCATCTTTTGCAGAGCTACCCTGAGGATTTTTCTACCATCAGATGTATTCTTGATCTTTTCTCTGACCTATCAGGTTTGACTATCAACCTTGATAAAAGTAATATTGCCTTCTGTTCTAATATGACCAAGGAGACCAAGATCTGAATATGCCAAACCATTGGAATCAAAGAAATGACCCATGATTCAACCTATCTTGGTATTGCTCTTTTTCACCACCATGGCACTGTGCCAAAAACTGTTCCTTTAGGTCAATCATCTCTAGAGTTGAAAAAAATCTAGGTTCATGGAAAGCCAACCTACTTTAGTTTGCTGGTCATACTATTCTGGTCCAATCTGCCCTTTCCTCCATCCCTTCATATTTGATGTCATGTTTTGCTCTCCCCAAGTGATCTGCAGGAAATTAGACTCCTCCTACTAGCACCTTTGGAATGATGACTTGGATAAATCCAGGAAATTACACCATATTTGATGGTACAAAATCTGCTCCCCAAATCCCATGGTGGCCTTGGGATCCGTAACTCTAGACTCACAACAAAGCACTACTTCTTAAGCTTGGATGACGCCTCTTTACTAATGTGTCAATCTTTATGGGCCCAAATCCTTAAAGCCAAGTATTTCCATAATAAATCAGTTTTTGATCAAAAGACCTTGAGCAAGAGAGGGTCTATTTCCTGGAACAGCACGGTAAGTATTCTCTCTTCCATAGTTGTCACGGCGCCAAGGCGAACCAAAGAGGTGGAGGGTTGTCTAAGCGCTTAGGCGAGAAGGCGCACGCCTTGAGGCGAACAAGGCGACCAATTTTTATTTTTTATTTTTCCTATTTTCTAACATTATTTAGTAAGCTATATATACATTGTATCATAAAAAATCAAGATTAAGCAACATCAAGTCATTAAAAATCAACATTTAGCCATATTAAATCATAAAAGATTAACATTAAGTCATATTAAGTTATAAAAAATCAAAATTTAGAGAAATGCTCTGGTTCTATAACAAGTTTGACTGGTCAAATGATATTATTTTTACATGAGATTTTTTGTATCAGTTATAATATAAAACCAGCTTTCCAACAAGTCTAAGATTACTTAAATCTAAGTTGTAATGACAAAGTTATGTTCCGGTCAAACTTATTTTTAAGTGCGCGAATGCTGTCAAAATGGCCTGAATGAAAATAATTTTATGGATATCAAAACAAAAAATTATTTTACCGGACTTTTGGTTTTTAGCAATGTTTTAACATGATAGAATTTATAAAATTTTCATAATTGAGAAAAACTCCAGCATTTAAAAGTTGAAAATCGCTCCTATGACCAAAATCCAGTTTTTCTTCTTGGACTGGGGGGTTGACTTTTTATCCTTTTGGAATTTGATTTTTAAACTATTTTTATTGGATTCAAATAGGGGGTATTTGCTTATTTATGAATAATATCTTAAGTAAATGAAATAACAAATACAAAAAGCAATGAAATAACAAATACAAAAAGCAATGAAATAACAAATACAAAAAGCAATGAAATAACAAATATAAAAAGCAATGAAATAACAAATATAAAAAGCATTTACTTAAATGATATTTGGCATAAATAAGTGCCAAAACACAAGGCAGTATGCAGTGCAATAAGGCGACGCTCTCTTCTTCAAAAAATGATCTCCAAAAAAATAGGTAATGGAAATGATACTCACTTTTGGACTGACCTTGGATAATGTCTACTCCACTTTTGTCTAATATCGTTCCTCTTGCAGCTCATTATTCCCGCCAATTCTAACAAAGGTAAATGATTTCTTTCTAGGAAACAATTGGAATACTGGTCTCTTAAATTCTGTACTCCCTCTTTATGGTACTAATAAGATTTTACAGATCCCTATTTCCAATTGCGTTGATAGATGGTGGTGCCACCTCTCAAAGGAAGGCTCCCTATCTACTAAGATGCTGCCTCTTTTCTCAGAACTGATTTATTTACTAACAATAATGGATGCTCAAACATGTGTACTTGCTTGTCTCCATGCTCACAATGGTGGCGTTATTTTTGAAAACTCAAAATCCACCAAATTTAAGCTCTTCTTTTGGATATTTGTCCATGATGGAATTCCTACAAAGGACATCCTATGAAAATGGGTGGACATTGGCCCCATCTGTGGTTTGTGCCACAATAATATTTGTCATTTGTTTCTCACATGCAAGTTTACAAGGAGAATTTGGGCTGCTGGACCCTGGGTCTCAAAACTGATCTTCTAAACTTGTCCACTTTCACATCAGTAATTATGTACTTCTTTAATTCTAATAAAAATCCCAAAAAATAATTTGAATTACTTCTTCAGTGTGTTTATTGTTATGTGCTACTACATCTGGCAACATAGGTACTAGGTAATTTTTGGAGATCAAAAGCCCAACCCATACTATATCCTTAAATAGGTAGACTTCTGGACCTCTATTTACAACTTTAACTTCCATGAAGAACAACAGGTTAAATTCCTACACCAGAAGCCCACCCGGTCAACAACACTACCTGTTCACTCCAATGTTATTCTATTTTGTATAGGGATGACTAATTACAAAAACAATGTTTCAGGCTAGGCAACAACCCTTATAACAAAAGGGAAATGTTTCTTACTCCAGCTAACTACATGTTGATAGGAAACGGTACAGAAGCAACAGTAAGAAGTTCCTTATACGGGATGAAAAAAGAAAAGGAAGATGAATGGAAGGTGGGGATTTGGAGTGATGCAGGGGAGCTAAGGGCTCTTTTAAATACTAATGATATTAACCGACGGCCTTGGACAGCAATTCCTCTTTTTTTGGAAACTGAAATTTTTTTGTGTAAACCCAATCTGTGTATAAAGGCTGACAACGAAATCATAAACATTTTGAAGTATATAGCCCTTGAGACTATGGTAAGAAAAACTATGATCATGGACCCTGATTACCTGTTAAACTCTTTAGTTACCATCTGATAATATTTGGACTTTTTTCCATCAAAAAAAAAATATATATATATATATATTAGGAACCTAGACAAGTGTTCTGTTCTGGACTATAAAAATAATAGCTCGAAGATCAACAATAGTATAGGCACCCTCTCATCAGGAAACATGATTCAGGTCACAAAGGTTTGTGAGATGTCTCATGTCACCACTATGACATTAGCAAGCATGGGTGGCTCCATGTAATAGAGTATGCCACATCCATCTCATTGGTCAAATTAGTAGGGGATGTGTTAAAATTGAATTCAAAGTGATGATAAAATTATAAAAATGCCACTAGGTTTCAAAATAGTGAAATGGCAACCTTGCAATATATGAAACTTTTAAATCCCTTCCCATGCTTATTTTAGGCTCAAATTTCATGGATGAGATGGCATGGGGTCAGCTATCACTAGGACCCACTTGTATGCATTCGAACTATACCACATGGAAAAAATGATGTGAAGATTCCTCCCCCATGCCACCCTCCCCCCCCCCCAAAAAAAAAGGATCTTATCATGAACAATCTCTTTGGATCTCATATTAATATTCTATAATCTTACCGGCCCACCGAGGTATTGAAATCCAGCAAGCTCGAGCTCCTTCAATATGCCATCTTCGCCAATTACATAAATCTGAATTAGGAAAAATGTCAGCATTGATAAGTGAACTGATTTTCTTACCTTGCTTTTGTGAACATTTTCATTCTAGAAATTATCATAGCGTAGTTGATTATAAATCTACAGCAGTCATTTTTGGTGAGCTTCAGATTGCTTGAACTGTGGAACACCTAAACAAAAAATTAAAACAAAAAGGAAAAAAGAAAAGAATAGTGCTAGGGCATTGGATTAAATCAAAAGCAGAAATGACTGTTTTATCACATTTTCCTCTACTTGACCACCGGGAGAGAGCGCTCCTAGATCAGCTTACTTAAAGGGGAGAAAGAGTTTATTAGGGAATTAGGAACCTAGCCTAAAGTGAGCTTTGTTATACCCGTACCCAAAATCCTAGTCTAATTTCAAATTTGGTTAAGGGTGATGCCCCCGAGATAGGATCCATCAGTGACCTATGGATTGCTATGGTCTACCACTCGGAAGGAAAGAATGACCCTTCTTGTCGGTGCAGTTAGTGTCGATTGAACTGGAGAATGTTATGTTTGTCTCGAATTCTTGACCTGTTTTGAAGATTGACCCGCTTCGACTTTTTTTTTTTTGTGGCAACCTAAATGAGATTTTTTCTGAGATCTGTGATGGTAACACAGGGGTTGGGCTGATAAACCCAACCCCAGAGCCTAGCATTGATCTTGTATGTGGGTGCGGGATACGGTACAACCCAACCGACCGCGATCCAATGGATCGACCTGATTTGGAGGAGTATATATATGTATCATCGTCTTGTTGAACAAGTATTATGAGATATGGGGTTTTTTTGTGTCAGGGTTTTTGGGCGAGATTTTTTTCCCCAATTTGGGTATTCGAAAGAGAGAGATCCGTTGTAAATTTTCTTCCAACATAGTGAATCATCTTCTTCTTCGCTCGAGGATGTAGCACACCACATCGGTGTGTGAACCTCGTTAAATCTCTATGTCTTGGTGAATCTATGTTTGTTTTCTTCGTATTTGTTGGTGTTTGTTCCAACAGAGAAGGTTCAAGCTGTACAAGCCTTAATGGTAACGTGTTCATGAGTTCATACACCTATTTGCATGCATGAACACACCATAGTACAGAACACTAAGGAAGTCATTCCCCATCTGAACCGAGGCACCAAAATGAAACAGGAAGAATTGGCACAGTATGATTCACTGGTCAATACCCACTGGTGATCCACAAGTGACATCCATCAATGGTACTGTACTGCTAGAATCAGATTATTTGCTTGTGGGGCCTAGGGCTTCATACCCGTGTACTCCAAAACACCTCCGAGGTTTGGTTTATCAATCATGATAATTAATTAACCTATAAAACCCTACGAAGGTGGTCCACACGGGTCAAATAACGTATTAATTCATTTCTTGGAAAATGACTTAGTTAGACAAACAAGCTTTAGTATAAATAGTCTATCTATAAAATGTGTAAACTAATTTCATTTCTTCATTCACCAACTGAAGAAAAGAGGAGAGAAGAAGAACAAGAAAAGACAATGAGAAGGAGTAGAGAGCTAAGGAATTAGGGAAATTCTACAACCTACAGACACTCACACCCAAGATAGGTGGTCTACCTCTCTCTCTCTCTCCTATTCTCACCCTTGAGTTCAGATTGGTAAACCTAAGATAAGGCTTGACTAGGTTTTGTTGAGAGAGGGAGCTAATCCCGATATCGGGATTAGCATCAGCCACTGGACCGGATAGGGGCAGTTCTGTCCTATCCGGTCCCTATATGTGCTTTAGGGTTATTCTCTTGTAATGGGGGGCATTCTAGTCCTTGTACTTCTTACTTTTGATCCTTACATACTAATGATTCTTGCAATCAGCCTAATTCTAGACTGATCGCAAGCTGCTCTCTCATTGAGGTTCTCTGCGGTTTGTCCTCTCTCTTTTCTTTCTCTCTATTTCTGGTTTTACTGATTTGGTTGCAGGAATCTGGGATTGTAACATGGTATCAGAGCTTCTGTAATCAAATCAAGGATTGACATCATCATTCTTTGCTGATCTCAACCCTATGCTACTCCTCTTTGGTGCGCAGCCACCTATTGCTACTCCTACCTTAATTCTTTGACCTGATTATAATGATATAAACACAATCAGGCCTTCCTACCACTGCTACATGGATTCATCCCTTGTTCTCTAGAATCGCTGAAGCCAATATACAATTCTGCAGATTTTTAATGGCTGCCGCCCCTATGTGTGACTTGTTTTTAGCTGCTGCCCTATGTGTGAAGCTCTACTACTTCACGGTTTAATGTGCTGCTGTTTTACTACCTCTCTACATACTCTACTAGGCTTTTGAAGCCTCCCTTACTGCTCCCATCAAGGTCAACATTACCCTACCAGAAGCACCTATTGGCTGGAATTTTTTTTCGGTTCCTTGGGGTCCGATTGCTCTTTGGCTGCTGTTTCTCAAATCTCGTTGGTGAGTTCTTCTTATTTGGTTGTCTTTGCAAAACATACATGTCATTAATTCTTGCTCTCATGGCTGAGACCAAGACTACTGCTACTCCTACTACTACCTCCTTTGCATCGGACAATGTGAATGTCCAGATTCCTTCTATCAAGCTTAAGGGAAACTCGAATTACCTTCTTTGGACTCAGTCAGTCAAGGTTTATCTGATGGCGAAGGATAAGCTTGATTACACTACCTCTGACCCTCCCAAAGAATCTGACACTGGTTATGCTCAATGGCAGAAAGAGAATGCATTAATCTTAATTTGGTTATGGAATAGTATGGAACCAGATGTGGCTGCCAATGACATGTTTCACTCTACTGCCAAGTATGGAATGACTTAAAGGAGACCTACTCTCAGGAGAAGAACATGAACCGTATTTATGATATCTATGAAAAACTGTTTCAGTTTCACCATTCGGACAAGCCACTTTCCGAATATTATAGCACTGTCAGAGGTATGGTCGAAGAACTCAATGTCTTCCAACCCTTGACCACTGACATTGACAAGTTAAAGGCTCAGCGTAACGAGTTCTTCGTCTCTGAATTCCTGGCTGGTTTGAACAATGACTTAAAGGCAGTGAAGGGTCACTTACTTGCAGGGGATACTATACCTACTTTGAATGATACCTACTCACATCTGCAGCAAATTACTTCCTCCACTAAACCTGATCAGTCTACTAAAGACAGTTCTGCCTTCCATGCCAACTGTGTACATGGTCACGGTCGTGGGGGAGGTCGTGGTCGGCTTGTTGAGGATCTGGTGGACAACCCTCTGATCTTTCAGCTCGTTAGTGCACTTTTTGTGGAAAGCGCAACCATATTGTTGAGACGTTTTGGGTAAAGCATGGCAAACCATAGTGGGCAAGACAATTAGCTAATCATGCAGTGTCTGACGATGGTACTGACACAATGGCTCCAGTTGATCCTAAACCAACACCTTCAGGAGATTCAGCTACCGGTCTGCACGATGACATCAATCAGTTGCTCCGGCGCTTGCACACTCTTAAGGCATCCTCTAATACATCTAATGGTGCATCTACATCCACTACTACTCTAGCCCACACAGGTACTTCAGCCCTTCTTATGACTACATCTACTCCTTGGATCATTAATTCAGGTGCCTCTACCCATATGACCGGAAAGTCATCACTTTTTAAGAATTTTTCTACTAATGCCAGTTCCAATTCTGTTATCCTTGCTAATAGCACTTCCACACCAGTCCTTGGACATGGTACTATTTCACCTACCCCATCCATTAATTTATCTTCTGTCTTACATGTTCCTCAATTTCCATTAAGTCTTCTCTCTGTAAGTCAATTAACCAGTTCTTTAAATTGCTCAGTAATCTTCTTTCCTTCCTACTGTGTATTTCAGGATCTTCACACGAGGAAGACGATTGGTGGAGGGCGTGAAAAGGATGGATTACACTACCTTAATAGTGGTTGTCCTCCTTCTACTGCTGTTGCTATGGCTGTTAGGGACGTGACTCCTTTCCAATGGCACAGTCGTTTAGGTCATTTGTCGCTTTCTAGGTTACAGCTTTTATTTCCTAGTTTTAAGTCTGCCCCCAGGTTAGAGTGTGAGGTATGTGAGTTGGGTAAACATCATCGTGTGTCTTTCCCATCTCGCTCTGTGTCTCGTAGTCCGTCTTTATTTTTTTTAGTCCATTCTGATGTATGGGGTCCTTGCAAAGTCAGTAAAAGATTTAGTTTCCGATATTTTGTGACTTTTGTGATGACCATTCTCGCCTTACATGGTTGTACATGTTAAAGGAAAAATTTTAATTTTTACATATGTTTCACAAATTTTATAATTTAAAAAAAGACTCAGTTTGGCATTCCTATTAAAATTTTTCATTCTGATAATGCTTTAGAATATGCTCAAACTGATATATCTGAGTTTTCTGATACCCATAGGATGATACACCAAACTAGTTGTGCCTATACCCCACAGCAAAATGGGGTAGTAGAGCGCAAGAATCGGCATCTCCTTGAGGTTGACCATGCCATTATGCTTCACATGCATGTTCCAAAACATTTTTAGTGTGATGGTGTTTTAACCGCATGTTATTTAATTAATCGCATGCCATCCTCTGTCCTGGTGGATAAGTCTCCATTTTCTGCTATGTTTCCTAATTTACCTAGTTTTACTACACCACCCCGTGTCTTTGGGTGTGTATGTCTTGTCCATAATCTGTATATACAGGTTGACAAGTTATCCCCGAGGTCTACTAAGTACATCTTTCTAGGTTACTCTCGTACCGAGAAAGGATATAAGTGTTATGACCCCATTACTCATCGGAATTTTGTCAGTGCTGATGTGACCTTTTTTGTGTCCCAGTCTAGTCCGGAGTGGTCTTCTCCTTCTTCTCCACCCTTACCCTCTCTTATACCCCTACCTGATGCTCTTAGTACCAGTGACTCACCTCCCCTATAGGTTTATCAGCGCAGGAAGAAGACTGGATAGCTAGGTGGCAAGGTCATTAATCCTGAAGATTCACTCCTTCCACTGCCATATTCCGTTAGTGAAGCTCCTCTTCCTCCTTCGCCTAATGACTTACCGATTGCACATCGTAAAGGTACACATTCCTACACTCAGAAATCCATGGTTGTGTACCCTATTGATAACTTTGTTATTATCTCATCTTCCCTCTCCCATCCATGGTCTTGCACTATCCCTTTCCACTAACCCCATTCCCTATTCCATAACGATGCCCTCCGTATTCTTGGATAGAAGGCTGCCATAGATGTAGAAATGGATGCCCTTGTGAGTAGTGGTACTTGGAGCCTGGTAGATTTACCTCCTGGTAAGGATCTGGTTAAGTGTCACTGGGTGTACACTGTTAAGTATCATTCTGATGGCTTTGTTGAAAGGTTAAAGGCCCGTCTGGTTGCTAAAGGGTATACTCAGACTTATAGTGTGGATTACTTTGAGACATTCTCTTCAGTTGTCAGACTGAACTCTGTTTGCCTTCTTATATCTCTTACTGTCAACTTTGATTGGCCGCTATTTCAGTTGGACATCAAGAATGCTTTTCTATATGGTGATCTCCAGGAGGAGGTGTATATGGAGCAACATCCTGGTTATGTTGCTCATGAGGAGAATAGAATACAGGTCGTGTGCGTCGCTTGCACAAGGCTACTATGGGCTTAAACAGTCCCCTCGAGCATGGTTTGACAAGTCCAGTGCCACCATTGTCACGTGTGGTTTTTCGCAGTGCTATTCTGATCATTCAATATTTTTTCGTCGCAGAGGTGACAAGTTGGTGGTCTTGGTGGTATATGTTAATGACATTGTTTTTATTGGCAATGATGAGGCAGGTAATTCTAAAGTAAAGGCTCATCTCCATTTTTAGACCAAGGATCTTGGTCATCTCCATTATTTTCTAGGGATTGAGGTGATCCACTACAAGAAAGGGATTAATCTGTCTCAAAGAAAGTATATTGTGGATCTTCTATCTGATGCTGGGATGCTTGCATCCAGACCTATTGATATTCCTATGGATCCTCACCAAAAGTTCGGTGTTGATGATGGTGAACCATTTCAGAATGTGCATCAGTACAGGAATTTGATTGGCAAGTTGATTTACCTGACTGTGACTCGTGTTGACATTTCTTATGTTGTTGGAGTTCTTAGTCAGTTCATGCAGTCTCCTTAGAAAGCACATTGGGATGCTGCTGTCCGTGTTCTTCGTTATCTGAAAGGTGCTCCTGGAAAAGGGTTGATTTACCGTCCTAATCGGCATAGGGGTCTCGTTGGCTACTCTGATGCTGATTGGGCTGGCTCTGCTAATGATCGGAGATCTACCACTGGATACTGTACCTTTGTTGGAGGGAAGCTTATTCATGGTGTAGTAAGAAGCGGACTACTATTGCCCGGTCCAGTGCAGAGGCAAAGTACAGAGCTATAGCTCATACCATGGATGAGTTGATGTGGCTGCGGTCGCTACTATTGGAGTTGGGATTTCCAATGACTAAGCCTATGAAGATGTATTGTGACAACCAAGCTGCAGTTTACATTGCTAGTAACCCGGTCTTCCATGAGAAGAACAAACACATAGAGGTGGACTATCATTTTGTTCATGATGCTGTACTGAAGAAGCTGATTGACACTCCGTTTGTTCCTTCAACGGCTCAATTAGCTGACATGTTTACTAAGTCTTTGTTTATTCCTAGCTTTCGCAGGGTTATACCAAGTTGAGCATAGGTGATGTGTATGCTCCAGCTTGAGGGGGAGTGTTGAGAGAGGGAGCTAATCCCGATATCGAGATTAACGTCAGCCGCTGGACCCGATAGGGGCAGTTCTGTCCTATCGGGTCCCTATATGTGCTTTAGGGTTATTCTCTTGTAATGGGGGCATTCTAGTCCTTGTACTTCTTACTTTTGATCCTTATATACTAATGATTCCTGCGATCAGCCTAATTCTGGACTGATCGTAGGCTGCTCTCTCATTGAGGTTCTCTACGGTTTCTCCTCTCTCTCTTTTCTTCCCCTTTCTCTTTTCTTTCTCTCTATTTCTGGTTTTACTGATTTGGTTGTAGGAATCTGGGATTGTAACAGGTTTCAACTAACACGTAGGTGTTGGTTGGGACTTTGGTAGGAAAAACCCTTCCAAGGCTTGTATGATAGCATGTACCTATTTCTACAACCAAAATTAGTGATTTCCTCATCACATTCTCTCTCTCTTCCAATTTTCCAAATCAAGTAAAAACCTAAACAAGGATTTGGAGTAATGGTAGTTGAAACCTAGTTTCTCTTTACATGCATGTCTCTGATTAGAGTCCTTAAATATAGATGCATGCAGCCAAATACTAAGTTCTAAATTAAAAGTGGTAAAACTGACCTAAATGAATTCAAGTTGAAGATAGGGCTAACCCCACTTAATTGGATAGTAATTTTTCCATGATAGAAAACCCAATGAAGGTAATATGCATTGAGGATGAAATCTTGCCAGAGAACTCATTCTCAGGGTCTTACTGGTTGATCACCACTGGTTGATCCCACATCCATCGGAGGGACCAACCGGTGAATAAATTCTCAGAACCTGAGCTATTGTCCCATCCTCCAGTGGTACCTACTGGTGGTACATCATCCACTGGTGGTACCTACTGAACCTATATCAAAATTGGACTTAGGGGTCTTTTAGGACTTCAATGGGACTTCTTCTATTAAATTCTCAATATAATCACACCCACTTGGCTAGGTCAGAACTAAGTCTCGTGGTGAGGCCAATGCGGTGTGGGGATAGTTGATTCAACGAGTCTATCGACAAGATGAGTGGGTGGCTTGACTTAATTTATGGAGTTTTTCTACTTTAATTTATTTATGTATAAACATGATTTTTGTTGAATTATGTTATGTTATTTAATTGTAATATGTTGTACACGAGATTGGATGGAAATGGATTTCTTATGTTATTTAACTATACCACTTCTATATGAGATTGGATTGAGAAGGAAGTTGGTATGTGAGACATTGGGTGAGGACCACGGTGTGGCTGAAGGAGGATTCCGATACTATGGTCCTTCATTTTTCCTTTATATGATGTTATGTGCATTACATATAGAAAGCATATGGTTAAGGATCATTAACCCAATGCTACTACCCCTTGCCAACTGGGGATAAGGTGTTGGATAACCCATTGGGGTAGGTCCGATGAACCTTTCCGGGATACCACGTCCGCGGTACGATGTGATTGTTGCCGAAGGCAGACAGAGCCCGATGACCGATCTGTGATTTCTATGACCATAGTGCTAGGAAGAGGTTTATCAAGGGTTTACTGGGAGACCGAAGGTTGCATTCCGGGACCAGCAAACTTCTAATCGCAACTAGGGTATTTATCACTAGGTGATCGATGGCGTATTCTGAGACCAAGAATACTACCTAATGTGTTGCAGTAGCAGTTATACCATTACAGACTTCGTATTATGGTTTAGATTATGTATCTAAATTAAATGAACTCATGCCCCGCATCATATTGTAATGATTGATTCATGTATTGCCTCATTTCTGACTGTGTATGCTTACATGCTCCCCATCCCTCACTGGGCTTAGTGAAGCTCAACCCACGTTTGTGTTTCCTTTTCAGATGGTGACACAGGTACTCTAATGGCAGCAAGTGGTGAGACACCTACTTTAGTGGCTGATGATTAGTGGGTGCCAGAGTTTGAGGAACATGATTTAGACTGTGTCTGTGATGATTGTGCATATGGTGCACCCCGAAGAAGATGACGAGGATCATGATATTCTTTTAGATATTTTGTGTATTTTGTTATGTATTCCTCTGACAAGGATATGTATGTAATGTGGATCATATGTACAAAATAACTTTGTATATAAATTCTATAATATAGAATCACCAATTTACAATCAACAATTATGGTTATATCTCCTTTCCGCTGATTCTTATAATATGTTCTTGTATTTAATTAGGTCATAAAAGTACTGCACTATGATCCTCGATGGTTGGTTAGGATATGGTTATGTGTCCTAGTCACATATCAACACCTTAGTGAAGGTGGGGTGCGACAAGTGTGGTACTGGAGCAACGATGCTCTACTTTGACTCACAATTAGGTAGGATTTTTGGATACTAGTAGTGGTGATTAGGATCGAGATAAAAGCTTTAAGAAACAAACAAAATTTATAGTACACAAGTAGGAGACTAGTTAGGTGTCAAAGCCGTTCATTGACAATTCAAGATTACATAAGCTTTACACTAGGGAAAGTTAAAGACATTTATAAGATAAGACAAAACGTAAAAAGTTCATAACATACCATAGGAATTACAACTGAACAGAACAAGTAACTAAAAGACAACTAAACATATTAGAAACCCTAAACTAGACCAACTAATCACTGCTCTTCCGGAGGTGGAGTTGGTGTTGTAGGATCCACAAATAACCATCCATCTCTTAATAGATCACACATTCATTGAGAGTTTCAATCCTCGTCTCCAGACAGGAGAATCCCCGCTCTATGGCATTCATCATGCCAGTCCAACTTGGCTCCTCTAAAGGTCCTATGGAAGTAGAGGCTCTAGGCTCTACCACCATAGTAAGATGGTGGGAAAGGAAGCTTTGAATGCGCAAATGGCGGTGGAGGTGGAATTCTATGGGTCGTGGTGGTGAAACATCAGTTCCCAGTATAGGAAAATCCTCCTCATTATCCTGGCCCTCATTCTCTTGGCCTCC
Source organism: Macadamia integrifolia (assembly GCF_013358625.1). NCBI lineage: Eukaryota > Viridiplantae > Streptophyta > Magnoliopsida > Proteales > Proteaceae > Macadamia > Macadamia integrifolia. The sequence continues at coordinate 31,375 of NW_024868238.1, read as the reverse complement.
CTCCACATCTATGGATTGTGGCTCCAACTCATCCCCACTACCAGCCAAGGTTCAAAAACTCACTAAAATCTTGGAAATTTCGGTACTTTTTTTATTGAGACTAAATGGCATATAAAATATAAAAGTACATAATTTTAGTCATATTTCAGTAATTTCGGTCACATTTCGATCATTTCAGTTATTTTATTTAAAATTTCACTCATTTCGGCAAAAAAAAATGCACTATTTCGTCGAAATTTCGGCCATCTCGGTCATTTCGTTTCACTCATTTCGGCTACTTCAGCCATTAGCCCCCTAAAATGGTAAGTGAAACACATGAAAAAGTACACCATTTCGATGGTTTTAAAACCACCGAAACGAGTTCTTGAATCTTTTTTTTTTTTGGTGAATGAACAATTCATTAACAGAGAAGTAGAGAAAGCATACAACCCCTAAAGAGGGGGGAGAAGGAGAAATACAGCAAAATCCACCCTCAAAGAGTGGTGGTCCTAATGACAGAGCTAGGAAGCTCCCAGGAAGCAACAATGTGACAATTACATGGGGAGTAGACATTAGAAATCCTGGACTAAACATCAAAGAAGATGGAGCCCCAAATCTTCCCAAGTGGTCTAGATTTGGAGATCTGTTTCCTATGATTTCTTTCCATCCATATTTGGGTTAGGTTGCACAGAAAACAAACTTGCCCACCAAATCACATATGGTCTTTCCCTGAAACATCATATCCACCCAAATCCACTCCATTTGAAAGGGGAGGATAAGCCTGCTAGAGGGCCAACATTTGGACAGTGCCAAATTCCGGATGGAGGCTGAGACAAAGTAGTTAAAGAAGATGTGATCATTATCTTCTAGGTAGGCACTACATAGATGGCACAAGGAGGGGGGCTGGAATTCTTCTCTGGATGAGGAAAGCTTGCTTGGGCAGGCAATTAGTGAAAACCCTCCAAGCCGTAGAGCTTGGGGAGGGATTGATGCTTAAACCAAATGATTCTATGCCAAAGGGAGGAGAAGCCATGGGCTCTAACAAAGTTCCAAGCCGACTTGGCACTAAAAATACCGGAGTTGGATGGGTTCTAAAAAATAAAATCCTGATTCCTCTGAATTATCCTGGGGAGGGTCGGTAAGGAGTTCCAGACATCAGCAAGCCAGGTATCATCAGGAATCGGGGGAGAACAAGTACCAGAGGATAAAATATCTGCAACAAGAGCATGCTTTGGTAGTTTGGAGTTCTATCTGACTCTAGCACTGATAATATGGGAAAGAACTCCTATAGGATGCTAAGGGCCAAGCCACAGGAAAGTAGAGGATCCATCCACAATCTGAGAGGAGATAGATCCAGACGCAAGAGATTTGGAAGAGAACATTTTGCACCACACCCAAGAAGCATCCAAGGGAATTCGCAATGACCAAAAAGTGTCAAATCTAACAATAGAAGAGTATGCCCAATGAACCCAGATATGTTTCCTTCTAGAAACAGTTTCCATCTTAGCTTGAGAATCTCCACAGAGTTGACATTCTTGATATGTCTCAAACCTAATGCTCCTTCAAATTTTGGAAGGCAAACAGAAGCCCAATTAATCGGTCTAAGAAATTTGAAGCATTTGGTTCCTTTCCAAAGGAAGGAAGCAAAGATGGATTCAAACTTAGAGGTGATGGATTTAGGCAATCATATATTCCAGACCAGTAGATGTAAGAAGAGGCTTGAAGAACAGATCAAATAAGCTCCAATCGACCTGCATAGGATAGAAATTTTCCTTTCCAAAGTTGGAGGTGCTTTCTAATGAGATCCCGGCATTCGGGTGCAGTGATGGGCAGTGAGCCTTGCAGGGATCTGGGGCAGTGAGTTCTTGAACCTTGCTGCCAGCTGCTAATGATATCATCATCTTCCGCAATGTAACATGGTCAAATAGATATAACCTGTGTCCATCCTCTACCATCGTTGGTGAAATGTACCCCTAAATGATTGAATACAAGGAGGCAGCCATAAAAGCGATTTCCCTTGAGCGGATTATCTGCTCGGTAAGCCATGTTCCTCATCATAGAATATGTCATACAAATTTGGCACTCCACATAAAGGCAGAAAGACACATAAGCCTGTAATACAAAGACCTCATTATAGTGCCCTCCAGTGGGTACGATGTTGAACTGCACTATACAACTTAAAACTTTTGGGAGATGGGTGATAATTTTTTGACTTGGATCAACCCCCATCTTGCCCCATCAAGGCACAACACATCTCAAGTAATTCCTGGTCGTGTATGAATTGAGCAGTCACCGTTCTCGGCGCATAATAAACCCAATCCCCCGGATTTGATAGGCCTAGAATTTGTGCGAATTCAGCCGTGGAAATATCTACCACTTTTACCCTGCTTGTGCTGTGGAAGTCGTTACAGTCTATGTGTCCCCCTCTCAGATTATAGTAGAAGTGCTTGACTAGTCATTGGTAACACTCTCTGCCCATAAGCAAAAGAGGGACCCATCCAAAGAGAGGCAAATCTTCTATGAATGCTAAAGGAATTGAGCAAGGATCATACCACGTGTTTGCTCGGATCAACATTTTTCTTGGCAAAAAAAGGCCAATTTCGTGCATCCGTTTTTGAATGGAACCACAAGTGGTCAAATCTTCAATGGGTGGAGGAGATTATGGTGGTTACTCGGTCGGGGTCCTGTGACGCGGTTACCGGCTAGTAGACATGATAATAAATCTGTATAGGGTGAAAAAATTTAGCATGCAAAGATTAAATCTTGGGATTTTAGAAATGAAACTTAAGGTTTGTGAAATCCTAAAATCTAGGGTTTTCAATGGCTAAAACTTCAAAATTTACCATAGAAAGGATGAAAAATCATAGCATGAGTGTGGACGAGATGTGAATCAAGGTCTTAATACACTGGACAATGGACGATGATGCTTTGGAAGTCTCTCCGATTCTGTCAAGCTAAAGTCTGTTTTGAACCTTTGAGAGTGACTTACAGATTTACTGTTTTAAAACATATTTTTATCCCACTGGTTGGCCGGTCCTGATGCCTGCATCTACCGGTGGCATCAACTGGTGGAAAAATGATGATTTGTGCAACTTCTATTTCATCCACCGGTAGCATCAACCGGTGGTAAGTGATCCACCCACCAATGGACAAATCTAATTATGGGGGCTATTGCGTGATCCACCAGTGGCATCCACCGGTGAGATGTGATCAATCAATGTCATCTACCGGTGGGAGTGAACAGTGAGATAACCGATTCCCTTGACTTTACACTGCTACCATGTAATTCTGTATGTGTATGATTTTCTGCAGTGGTGGCAATTAACTATTTGCTTTTGTAACAGAAATTGCAGATGCCGCCTAAGCAAAGCCCGTACACGTGTGGGACGGCCGCCTAAAAGCAGCACTGTGTCACTAGGGCTAGTGCAAACCGATCACCCTCTCCCGAATCTGAAAGAGAGAAAGTGACCGAGATGGCTGTACCTAGTGCTCCTCTTCCTGCCCCGCCTGTCCTCACGGCACAGGATGTGGCATCGATCATGAGTAACATAATGCAGGGACTATAACAGTGGGAGTTCATGGCTGATGTGGACACCTAGATCAATGCTGCCGTTCAAGCTTGGGAAACTCAATCAGTACCTCCACAAGTACAACCAAATCCTCCAACAGTGCAATCAATACCTCCTAACGCACAATTGGCACCTCAACCAGCACAATCGACACCACCAAGGCAGGTCACACAGTAGAGTCAAGTTACAGTACCTTTTCTGACTGACACATCAAAGTTGATGGAGAGATTTCAGAAGCTCCGACCCCCTTACTTCAGTGGGATCGCCAAGATCCATTATTACCGGCTAAATGGATTGAAGTCATGGAGAAGGTTTTCACAGTGCTCAATTGTACAGCCGAGCAGAAGCTTATTTGTGCCAATTACCAGCTTCAGGATGAGGCCTAATGCTTGGTGGAAGGCTACAAGGCTGATACTGATAGATATACATCCCAATCTCATCTGGGAACATTTCACAAAAGCATTCTTTGAGAACTACTTTCCAAAGAGTGTAAAGGACCAAAAGGAGGCAGAGTTTATGGGTTTGACACAAGGACCTAGATCAGTGTTAAAGTATCAACAGAAGTTTGAAGAGTTATTCTATTTTGCACCTGAGCATGAAAAAGTGGACAAAGGCAAGGCCAAGAAATTCGAGAAAGGTCTAAGACCTGGGATCAGTGCAGTGTTAGTAGCACACCATTTACAAAGCTATGCCCAAGTTGTACAAGAAAATAAGCCTATTGAAGATAGGCGACGGAATAGCTATTTTTCTCAGCAACTCAGCAAGGGAAAAGACCAGTAGTATTTCAAGATAATAGAGGATCTAGGTGGCCAGGGACCTTATCCTAATCCAACCTCAACACAGTTTAGAAGATCTGAAGTAGGTAAAGTATCTCAACAGTATAGGCCTGTAGCTGCATCTCAACAAGTGGGACTTTTTCGGTGTTTTATTTGCTAGAAACGGGGCATATTGCTAGAACTTGTCCGCAATGGAAGCCTGGCAACACATCATATGTGGTAGCTCCTAGACCATCTCAGTCTCAACCTACCAATAGATCTACTCAAGTACAATAAGGTACTAGACCTCATGGACGTGTATTTTCCATGACAACAGAAGATACTGAGGCTACCTTAGGAGTTGTGACAAGTACTCTATTGATATCATTGAAGCCTGCACATGTATTTTTTGATTCTAGTGCATCACACTCCTTTGTATAACTAGTTTTTGCTGCCAAGATGGGCATTAAGATGAAGAGTTTAACACACAAACTAGTGGTTAGTACACCTACTGGAAGTACAGTAGGATTGGATGAAGTATGTGAACCTTGTCCAGTACAAGTCTGTGGATGAGACATGATAGCTCATCTAATCAAGTTAGATATGACTGAATTTGATATCGTCTTAGGCATGGATTGGTTATCTTCCTATAGAGCCTATGTGTTGTGTGCAGAAAAGACGGTTGTGTTAAAACCAGGGGATGGGGATGAATTTGTCTTCAAAGGAAATAAGGTGAAGAGCCCTAAGAGGATCATCATATCCACACTTCAAATAAAGAAGTTGCTGGAACAAGGATGTTAGGGATATCTTCCATCTGTGTTCGGCACAATAACAAATATTAAACCTTTAGAAGAGATAGATGTTGTGAAGGATTTTCCAGATGCATTCCCAGATGATTTGACAGGATGCCCCCAAACCAGGAAACCGAGTTCATCATTGACTTGCTTCCAGGATCGACACCAATATTAAAAGCATCATACCGAATGGCACCTTCAGAATTGAAGGAACTACAAGTACAATTACAAGATCTACTAAAGAAAGGATTTATAAGACCAAGTGTGTCTCCATAGGGTGCACTAATGTTGTTTGTCAAGAAGAAAGATGGAAGTAAGAGGATGTGCATTGATTACCAGGAGCTTAATATGCTAAACATTAAGAACCAGTATCCATTACCCAGAATCGATAATCTATTTAATTAGTTGCAGGGTGCAATGACTTCCTCTAAGATTGATCTCAAATCTGGATATCATCAGCTAAAGATTAGGGAAAGTGATATAAATAAGACAACTTTCAAGACTCGGACACTACGAGGTTTTAGTTATGTTCTTTGGGTTGACCAATGCTCAGCTGCATTTATGAAGTTGATAAATAGGGTATTTCAAGACATGTTGGACAAACTTGTCATTGTGTTAATTGATGACATTTTGGTCAATTCCAAGAGTAGGGAAGAGCATGTTAATCACCTTAGATTGGTGCTATAGTGGTTGAGAGAGAAACAATTGTATGCAAAGTTTAGCTAGTGTGATTTCTGGTTCTCTCAAGTGACATTTCTGGGGCATGTTATCTCAGAAAAGGGTATCAAAGTTGATCTTGGAAAGGTGAAGGTAGTGCTTGATTGGGACACGCCAAAGAATTTTGGTGATATTTATAGTTTCCATAGATTAACAGGTTACTACAGAAGATTTATTGAGAACTTCTCACGTATTGCTGCCCTAATGATCCGCCTGACACGAAAAAGTGTAAAATTTGAATGGTCATATGAATATGAGAAAAGTTTTCAGGAGTTGAAACAAAAGTTAGTGACAGCTCCAATACTTACTATTCCTAATGGTACAGCTGCTATGATAATATACAGTGATTCGTCCAAGCTGATACTAAGGTGTGTATTGATGCAGAATGGTAAAGTGGTGGATTATCCTTCACGACAATTGAAGGATTAAGAGAAGAACAACCCAACTCATAATTTGGAACTAGCACTTATGATCTTTGCCTTGAAGATCGGGCGGTATTACATTAATGGAGAAAAGAGTGAGATCTACAGTGATTATTAAAGTTTGAAATACTTTTTCACTCAGAAAGATCTTAATATGAGACAGAGCCGGTGGTTGGAAGTAACGAAAGATTATGATTGCACCATTCATTACCATCCAGGAAAGACCAGTGTTTGATGCATTAAGTAGAAGGTCACAAACTTTATCGCTCATGTCACTCACAGTGAAGAAGCAACTCATTGACGAAGCTAGAAAGTTGCATTTGGAATTTCTAGTGGAAGGTATCACCATATCACTAGCTGCATCGGTGGTACAAGTGTACAACCATCTCATGTAGAGGACTATCTACAGAAGGTGGTCACTGACATAAAGGAAGGGAAACAGAAAGATCTGAACTTCACATTAACTAAGAATGAAGTTCTCAAGTTCAGAAGTAGAATATGTGTACCAGAAGGTGATGATTTGCGAGAAGTAATATTGAGAGAAGCACACAGTTCTCCATATTCAGTGCACCTCGATAGCACAAAGATGTATAAGGAACTAAAGAAATCTTATTGATGGAGTGGCATAAAGAATGAAATGGCTACTTATGTGTCTAAGTGCTTAACTTGTTAATAGGTTAAGGCTGAGAGATAAAGGCCTAATGGGTTGCTACAACCATTACCAGTTCTGGAATGGAAATAGGAGACCATTACCATGGATTTTGTTACCGGCTTACCTCGCACTAATAAGGGAAATGATACAATTTGGTAGTTGTGGACCTCTTAACCAAGGCATCACATTTTATTCCCATGAAGTTTAGATTTTCCACGGATAAGCTGGCCCAACTATAAGTTGATAACAAAGTTCGATTGCATCTATTAGTATTATCTCCGATCGAGATCCAAGGTTTACATCTACATTCTGGGGATGTGTACAAAAGGCTATGGGGACACAATTGAATTTCTAGACAATTTTTCATCCACAAATAGATGGATAATCTAAGAGAACCATTCAGACGCTATATGCTTAGAGCTTGTGTTTTGGATATGAGTTATAGCTAGGATGAACATCTTTCTCTCATTGAGTTCTCTTACAATAACAGCTACCAAGCTCCAATTGGTATGGCACCATTTACAGCATAGTATGGTAGAAGATGTCTACACCTCTTTTTTGGGACAAAGTTGGAGAACGACGCATTTTGGGCCCAGAGCTGATACAATCTACAAGTGAAAAGGTGGATGTAATTAGAGAACAGATTAAAGCAGCTTAGTCCAGACAGAAAAGTTATATAGACATGAGACAAAACCTGGAATTTGATGTGAGAGACAAGGTATTTCTTAAGGTTTCTCCAGCCAAGGGGGTGACACAGTTTGGAAAGAAAAGGAAACTAAGCCCAGATACATTTGTTAGGGATATGCCACACTCCTATAGTTGGTTTTGATGATAACAAACATATAAAAGTATTTCACAATTTGCCTTCAAGTATTGTTTTGTAGAGACTTCATATCAAAGATCGAATTTGATGAATGAAAGGAAGAAATGAAGAAATGAAGATTGAAGTCATCAAGTGAGGAGTATCAACAAGTTGGTATCAATACTTGAAGAAGGTATTAGAAGAATTCAAGCTTCAAGATGTCAAGACATGAAGCTCGAAGACTTGGAATTGCAAACAAAAATAAAAGAAGATGAAGTGCCAAAGAGTGGAAGGTTCAAGTGAAGAAGACCACTAGGATAGATTGGTCATTTTTAATGTAATTTGTAACTTCCACATATATATGTGCACTCACCACATGTATGTGCATTGCATCATACTACAATGATCATAGAGCATACCTTTATCAAGTATGGAAAGTCTCTAAGTGGTGAGGAACATATTAGGAAAAATGTGTTCGAGTGAAATTCTGTGAAAACCACATTAACCTGACTCAAGGGCATTTTGGGCAATCTTAGAGTCAGTATCAGGAGATGAAACCTTCATGGAAGTCGTAGGAAATCGAGTCACGATTCCAACGCAACTGATTTCAGGTCAATCCGTGGTCGGACCGAAAAGTTATGGTCAAAATACTGACGACTGGTCAATATGACAGCATTCTGTCAAAACAGAGTGTCATGTTGGCGGTCGACCGGCTGAAAGCTCCGGTTGACCAGAATTATCCGAGACCATATCCAGTCGACCGGTGGAAAGTCCCGGTTGACCGATGACTGCCTGGAAGTGCCCCAACTGCTATATTTTGCTATAACGGCTCTTTCCAGCCGACTGGCTACCGATGGCGGTCGACCAGTGGACCCAGAATATGACTATTTAAGTGAGATTTACTGCCTAAAATGCTCTCCTAAGCTCACCTATAAATACCTCTAATGCTACTCATTAATTAACAATTAATCTCAACTTTGGAGAAGCATTATTTGAGCATTAGAAGTGAGAATTGGTCTACACCATCTCTTGAGTTCAAATTCTTCATTTTACATTCAAGAGGAACTCAAGACCATCGACAAGTCTTCATCTACATCTTGGCATTTATATTACAAGCATCAAGAAGACTTCAAAAGGTACATTCATTCTATCATCATTGTATATTTCATTTGCACCACACCGGAGGTAATCCTCTTTTATTCCACTTCTCCATTTTCTATTTTACATTAAGTCTAGACTGTACTTAGGCTTGTGTAAGGACCCTCTCATCCTTAAGAGATTGTAAGGATCCTCTTATCCTTAAAAGAGTGTAAGGTGCCTCTCTACCTACAAAGGAGATTGTAAAGGTGCCTCTCTGCCTGTAAAGGGGATTTGTAAGGATATTCTTATCCGTGAAAAAGATTGTAAAGGTTTTCTTCCCTACCTACCGTACTGAAAGGGAGAACTAGTGGAATACCTTATAAGAGGATTCTTGTAGGGAGTGGACTAGACTCGGATTGAGTCGAACCACTATAATTCTCAGTGTTGTGTGATTGTGCTAGTTTCATATTCATTCTGTATTTTATTTACAATCACATTTGGACCTATACATCGAAAAGAATTTAATTTCCACTAATGTAACCTATTCACCTTCCCTCTAAGTTATTTTAATTCGTATCAGAGTGAGAGCTCAATATAGAAGACTAATTTGTCTTAAAGTGAGTCAAAGACCATGACCACATTTAATTGACCACCTGAAGGAATGGATGCATCTAGGCCTCCATACTTCAATGGAGAAAACTTCTCCTTTTGGAAATGTAGATTTAAGAATTTTATTTGTGGATATAATTTTCTTGTTTGGAGAACTATAAAAAGAGGATCATATGTCATCTCCAAAATTGTAAATGGAAAGACGATGCCAAAGGATGAATCAAAATTGACAGCCGATGATCTAATACTTCTTCAATACAACTTCAGGGTTCTCACCTATCTTCGATGTGCTTTAAATGAGGAAGAATTCAACAGATTAAGTATGTGTGAAAACGCCAAAGAAATTTGGGACACACTTGTAGTAACACATGAAGGTACTACAAAGGTAAGAGAAAGAAAAGTTGACATGTTTATACAAGAATATGAATTATTTCAAATGCACGAATATGAAAATATTTCTGACATGTTTACTAGATTTATTAATATTGTAAATTCCTTGAAAGGACTTGATAAGACTTACACCAACTCTGATATGGCCAGGAAAATTCTTAGGTCACTACCTACCAAGTGGAAACCAAAGACGATTGCTATCAATGAAGCCCGAGACTTGAACGAGATAAGTTTATATGAATTAATGGGCTCACTTCTTACCCATGAAAAGGATCTCTATGAAGAATTTAAGAAAGCACATCCCAAATTCATTGCTTTCAAAGCATCTAAAGAATTGGATGAAGAAAGTGAAGAAGAAAATGATGAGAAAGTTTCATCGGATGAAGATGAAAGTGACTCCAATGAAGAAATCACAGACCTTGCCTTAATGGCTCATGGAGACAAAGAACAAGAGGTAAGTTCTCAATCTCATAATTTAGATACTTCAAATAATGAATCTAATGATGATGATCTTCAACAAGCTTTTGAAGCTTTATATAAAGAAGGCTTGAAACTAGAGACTGAAAAGTCTAATTTAGAAAAAGGAGGTTCTTTCCCTCAACAAGAGGATAGAATCCTTGACATCTAAAATGTATGAACTTGAGGAGAATAACTCAAAGTTAACTACCATATTTCATACATTTACTAAAGGTCAAAAGACTTTGGATATATTATTAGAATCCCAATGCAAAAGTCCTCAAGACAAAGAAGGACTTGGCTATGATGGTGGAACCTCACCTCAAGGGAAAGAAAAAGAAAATGTAGTTTCTCCAAAAAGAAGAAATCCCCATTATGACCAAAGGCAAGTTCCAAAAAGGAATAACATCCATTATGCATATTATTACACTCCCTCCACAACAATCATATGCACCACAAAGGCCTTATCCACTTTATAGACCATATAAGACTCAAAGAGATGTTAAATCTTATTAGCCACCTGCACATTATGAAATATATGATTCACAAAGGGCATACACACCATTTAGACCTCACACATCAAAAAGGGTTTGGAAACCGAAGGGATATTTTGATTGTAACATGGATGGACCCATGAGATTATGGGGACCAATATATGCTTGATTCTATTGGCTTAAAAAGCCAAAGTAAAAGATGGATGATGCATTGATGGTTGTTTTGGTATCATTAGAGACAGGATAAAATATCCTATTCCAAAAGGTTCTCTGATAGATATTTTTGCTAGAAAATTTGAAGCACTAGAATGTTTGTCAAAATTAGCAATGATTGGCATCATCAACCATATTAGAATTTTTAATGGTCTATCTTGCTTGAATGTGTGTTAGCTTCATTGGCATCTATTGCATATGCTTAGGAGAAGCATGTCTTAGTCTTGACTACATGCTTATTTTTTTTTCCTCTTAAGCATACCCTTGGGGGGGCTATTTTCCCCACACTCCTTTTCAAGGTTAAAACGGGGGAAAGACAATATAGAGATTTTTAATACCCCACTTTTTGTTATTGACAAAGGGGGAGAAATTGTGAAATGATTCTCCAATTTATTGATAATTGATTATTTATTTTATTTGAGAATCATCTGTTTGTCATCATAAAAAAGGGGGAGATTGTTAGGGATATGCCCACACTCCTATAGTTGATTTTGATGATAAACAAACATATAAAAGTATTTCACAATTTGCCTTCAAGTATTGTTTTGTAGAGACTTCATATCAAAGATCGAATTTGATGAATGAAAGGAAGAAATGAAGATTGAAGTCATCAAGTGAGGAGTATCAACAAGTTGGTATCAATACTTGAAGAAGGTATTAGAAGAATTCAAGCTTCAAGATGTCAAGATATGAAGCTCGAAGACTTGGAATTGCAAACAAAAAGAAAAGAAGATGAAGTGCCAAAGAGTGAAAGGTTTAAGTGAAGAAGACCACTAGGATAGATTGGTCATTTTTAATGTAATTTGTACCTTCCACATATATATGTGCACTCACCACATGCATGTGCATTGCATCATACTAGAATGACCATAGAGCATAACTTGATCAAGTATGGAAAGTCTCTAAGTGGTGAGGAACATATTAGGAAAAATGTGTTCTACTAAAATTCTGTGAAAACCACATTAACCTGACTCAAGGGCATTTTGGGCAATCTTAGAGTCAATGTCAGGAGATGAAACCTTCATGAAAGTTGTAGGAAATCGAGTCACGATCCCAACGCAACTGATTTCAGGTCAATCCATGGTCGGACGAAAAGTTATGGTCAAAATACTAACGACTGGTCAATATGACAGTATTATGTCAAAATAGAGTCTGTCATGTTGGCGGTCGACCGACTGGAAGCCCCGGTCGACCGGAACTATCCGAGACCAAATTCGATCGACCGGTGGAAAGTCCCGATCGACCGGTGACTACCTGGAAGTGCCCCAACTGCTATATTTTTCTATAATGACTCTTTCCGGTCGACCAGCTACCGATGGTGGTCGACCGGTGGACCCAAAATATAACTATTTAAGTGAGATTTACTGCCTAAAATGCTCTCCTAAGCTCACCTATAAATACCTCTAATGCTACTCATTAATTAACAATTAATCTCAACTTTGGAGAAACATTATTTGAGCATTAGAAGTGAGAATTGGTCTACACCATCTCTTGAGTTCAAATTCTTCATTTTACATTCAAAAGGAACTCAAGACCATCTACAAGCCTTCATCTACATCTTGACATTTATATTACAAGCATCAAGAAGACTTCAAAAGGTGCATTCATTCTATCATCATTGTATATTTCATTTGCACCACACCAGAGTTAATCCTCTTTTATTCCACTTCTCTATTTTCTATTTTACATTAAGTCTAGACTGTACTTAGGCTTGTGTAAGGACCCTCTCATCCTTAAGAGATTGTAAGGATCCTCTTATCCTTAAAAGAGTGTAAGGTGCCTCTCTACCTACAAAGGAGATTGTAAAGGCGCATCTCTGCCTGTAAAGGGGATTTATAAGGATACTCTTATCCATGAAAAAGATTGTAAAGGTTTTCTTCCCTACCTACCGTACTGAAAGGGAGAACTAGTGGAATACCTTACAAGAGGATTCTTGTAGGGAGTGGACTAGACTCGGATTGAGTCGAACCACTATAATTCTCGGTGTTGTGTGATTGTGCTAGTTTTATATTCATTCCGTATTTTATTTACAATCACATTTGGACCTATACATCGAAAAGAATTTAATTTCCACTAGTGTAACCTATTCACCCCCTCTAGGTTATTTCAACATTGACCAATATAAAGTGTTTAAGAGGATTGGATTTGTAATATATAGATTGGGATTGACTCTAAAAATGGTTGAACTTTATGATGTGTTTTATATGTCGATGCTCCACAAATACATTCCTGATCCAACATATGTATAAGCTGACTTACCACATAAGTTGTATAATGACTTCGGTTACATAGAGTTACCTAAGGAGATCCTTGATCAAAAGGACCACAATCTCCGTAACCATACTATCTCCTATATCAAGGTCAAGTGGAGAAATCATACTGAACAGGAAGCATCCTGGGAGCGAGACGATGAAATGCAGAAGAGATACCCTTAGTTGTTTGGGTTACCAAGCATGCCAAATTTTGGAATGAAATTTCTTATAGGGGGGATGTTACAGTTGTACCCAAAATCCTGGTCTAAATTTAACTTTTGGTTACTAAGTGATGCACCCAAGATAGAAATCACTACTGACCTATAGATTGCTATGGTCTACTGCTTGGAAGGGAAGAATGACCCTTCTTATCTGTGCAGGTAGTGTCGATTGAATTAGAGAAGGTTCAAACTATACAAGCCTTAGTGATAAGTGTTCATGAGTTTATATACCTAAATTGCATAAACACACCATAGTACAGAACATTGTGGAAGTCGTTCCCATCTGAACAGAGTCACAAAAGAAGACAGGCAGAATTGACATAGTAGGATTCACCGGTCCATACCCACCGGTAACATCCACTGGTAGTAGGCTTCGTAACCATGTACTCCAAAACACCCAGAGTTTGGTTTATAACATATAATGTTTAATTAACCTATACACAACCTATGAAGGTGGGTCTACACGGGTCAAATAACGTATTAATACTTTTTCTGAAAAATGACTTAGTTAGGCAAAAAGGTTTAGTAGAAATAGTCTACGTATATAATGTGTAAACCTATTTCATTTCTTCATTCATCAACTGAAAAAAAGAGGAAAGAAAGAAGAAGAAGAAAGGAGTAGAGAGCAAAGGACTTGGTGATTTTCTACAACCTCCATTTACACACACTTAAGGCAGGTGGTTCACCTCTCTCTCCTATTTCTCAACCTTAAGTTCAGATTTGGTAAAACCTAAGCTAAGGCTTGACTAGGTTTCAACTGAGACCCAGGTTTTGGTTGGGACTTTGGTAGGAAAAACCCTTCCAAGGCTTGCATGATAACATGTACCTACAACCAAAATTTGTGATTTCCACATCACATTCTCTCTTTCTATTCCAATTTTCCAACTCAAGTAAAAATCTAAACAAGGAGTAATGGTAGCTGAAACCTAGTTTCTCTCTACATGCATGTCTCTAATTGGTGTCCTTAAATATGGATGCATGCAGCCCAATACTAAGCTCTAAATCAAAACTGGTAAAACCGACCTAAATGAGTTCAAGTTGAAGATTGGGTTAATCCCACTTAAATGGAAAGTAATTTCACCATAATAGGGAACCTAATAAAGGTAATATGCATTGAGATGAAATCTGGACGGAGAACTCATTCTCAGGGCTTCACTGGTCAATCACCATTGGTGCAGAGATAGTTGATTCACCGATCTACCACCAAGGTGAGTGGGTGGTTTGACTTAATTTATGGAGTATTTCTACTTAATTTATTTCTATTGAACGTGATTATTGTTGAATTATTTTATTTTATTTAATTGTAATATGTTGTACATCAGATTGGATGGAAATGGATTGCATTTGTTATTTAATTGTACCATGTTCTATATAAGATTGGATTGATAAGTTTGTTGGTATGTGAGATGTTGGGTGAGGAACACGGTGTGGCAGAGGGAGGATTCCGGTACCGTGTTCCCACATTTTCTCTTTATATGATGTTATGTGCATTACATGTAGAAAGCATATGGTTAGGGATCATTGACCCAGTTCTTGGCAAGGGGTAAGGTGTTAGATAACCCATAGTGGTAGGTCCGACGAACCTTTTCGGAATATCACGTCCACGGGATGATGTGATTGTTGTCGGAGGCAGGCAGAGCCTAGGTGACCGATGTGTTAATTCTGGGATCATGGCGTTAAAAAGGGGTTTATCAGGTATTTGCTGGGAGACCAAAGGTCGCATTCTAGGACCGACAGGCTTCTAATCACAGCTATGGTTTGTATCGCTGGGTGACTGATGGTGCATTCTAGGACCGTGGATACTACCTAATGTGTTGTAGTACTACTTATACCATTACAAACTTAGTTTTGTTATTTAGGTTATGTATCTAAATTAAATAATCTCATGCACCGCATCATATTGTTATGATTGATTCATGCAATACATCATTTCTGATTGTGTATGCTTACATGCTTCCCATCCCTCACTACGCTTAATGAAGCTCACCCCATGTTTGCGTTTCCTTTTTAGATGGTGACACAGGTAGTCTGACGGCAACGAGTGGTGAGACACCTACTTCAGTGGCTGATAACTGGTGGGTGCCAAAGTTTGAGGAGTATGATCCAGACTGTGTCTGTGATGATTGTGCATATGGTGCACCTTGAAAAAGATGATGAGGATCATAATCTATTTTTAGATATTTTGTATATTTTGTTATGTATTTTTATGACAAGGATATATATGTAATGTGGATCATGTGTACAGAATAACTTTGTATATAAATCCTATAATGTAGAATCACCAGTTTATTATCTACAATTATGGTTATATCTACTCTCCACTAATTCTTATAAAATGTTCTTATATTTAATTGTCGTAAAAGTACTGCATTGTGATCCTGGAATAGTTGGTTAGGACATGGTTATGTGTCCTAGACACATATCAACACTGACAAGCTTCGCTACCTTCTTAAGTCAACTCAGATAAGCAAGTAAATAGGTATTTTCACTACTAGCAGACCATGACAAAAAATCTTGAATGTAACCATTTTTAACTTCTCAGAATTGTTCGGCAACATTGGCAACATCTTTATGCCTTGGCATGAAAAGGATGACTTTGAAATGGAAATTGTGGATGGACACATATGGATCGACTATAACAACAAAAAATTCAACCTTGTTCCAACTAAATGGGGTAGGCTACATGGATCCAAGAAAAAAAAAAAAGGAGAAATAAAAGTAAAATTAAAGTAAAAAGGCAGTAAAGAAATGAAGCCCAACGCCAGCAGGACAAGAAAATCTCAGCTAAATGGGGTCGGCTACATGGATCCTTGCCCTCCAATCAGTTCTATCTGAGGTCATAATCGTTACAAGACCTAGGCACTGTATGTCATTCCTCACAACTTCTCTTATAATCATTTTAGGTCTGCCCCTATCTCTTTTTGCACCTTCAATTGGAATCAGGTCACTCTTCCTTATTGGGGCATCCTCGGACCTCCACTGAATATGGCCATACCACCTCAAATGTTCTGATGTAGTGGCTCCCAGTATCTTGAGTAGCAATAATGGTCAGGTTGTTGTGTTGGATAAGTTGGCACCAGGTGCTCGAAAAAAATGCATCAATCAAGTCCAGGTCTTCCTTAGAGCTTGTTATTGATCAGGACAACCCAAATCAGCTATAACATCCAAATCTCAGCTACATATAGCTTCTCGATATGACACTTCCTAATTGCCCAACATTTCACCCAATATATTGTTTATTTTGTTTCTTGTAATGTGAGATGGCCTTGTTTACAGGAGTAAAAGAAATGGCTTTAAAGATTTCATTAGTTGGGGCAATCAGACATTGCTTGCCTTGAGAATTGGAGCTACAAAGGGCTGATAGTTGTAAATAATAAGAAAGAGGTAAAGATAAGAGAACCAGAGATAGTTGTAACTCGGGAGTCAAAACCATGTGATTAGGACTTCCCCATTCATTTAATATATAGATTAACTATTCATTTAATATATAGATTAGCTATTACAAAGCCATAACACAAATAGGAAACTAGAAGGCATAACCAAAAAGGAACCTAACTCAAACTTATTTAAGAACTACCCTAAACCCAATAGGAAACTAACAAAGATATGCTTCTTAATATTTCTTATATATTCTTTTTCTTATTAATAAATTATTTATTCATCCAAAAAAAAAAAAGATATGCTTATATCCAATATAATCCCATAGTATAGAGGTCTACCGTCACCTATAGCCCTCCAACTGACACATGCTCTCTCATATACTTTAGCACTCCTCAAGTTGGAATATGCACATAACAAAAGAAAGCTTCAGCTTGGACCAACAAGAACTCCAACAAGCACAAAGAGAATTCCAATCAACCATCATAAATCCATCAGCAACACCAATAGAAACGAAAGCACTTCCAAAGAAGGCACTCCAATAGCAATGAAAACCCTTCCCAAAGAGGGTACTGCCACATAATCTCAAAATAGAAATGTAGCATCCAGCATAAAAAGACCTTCCTAAAGAAGGCACTACAACAAAATTATAGCTCCCAATAGCTACATCAAAAGCACTCACGAGCCTCAAACAAAGATCACAGACATCTCATAGGTCCACAGATAAATAGGCAGCATCAGGTTGGTGGGGACCAAGCATCAGGTTGCTGAATATACCAAACAGTATCAGATCCCTGAATATACCCTCTTTAAAAGATAAAATAGTTGCTGAGGACAGACACAAACATATCGTCTTCAAACAAAATAATATTGAGCAGACATAATCTTAATCAGACAACAAATCAAACCGAGCAGAAAATAATTTGAATATCCTCCTCAAATATAGCAGTACACAAAGACAAATAATTTCCAACAACCAACATCACAAAGAATCCCATAACCAAGAGCACCACAATAAATAATTTCCAATCTCCCCCTTACCGTAGCAAATCTGAACAAATAACTCCAATTACAATGCATGCAAGTACCAATTTTCCAAAAAAAGTTCAAATTCCAAATTAAAGTGATCCTAGGCCCACCAAAATAATAATTTGACACATATACATGCCCAATTGCAATTCTATAATTACTTTATATAATTCCCAATTGATGCGGGACCCCGGGTCAAAATACGCAATTGGATTCAGTATGGACTATGGACCCACTTCAAACAATAGAACAAAATTAATCCAAAGTTGATGGAAATTTTGTAATTAATTCACCACTTAACACGGATCCGGTTCCAAAACCAGAATCGGATCGCTTATGGGCCCACTTGAGCACTAGGTAGTTCACACACAAAATAATGGCACATTTGTAAATATATATGAGCTTAGAAGGGGTAATGGAAAATGGTAATTAAAGGATTTCAATTTAGCAAGGAAACAACTCACAAGTAGGATGTCACGTTGAAGAAGAAAGAGTGTACTTGGAAGCAAAAGAAAAATTGGGACATAAGGTTATTAAAGGTAAAGAGAGGTATTAATGGAAAACTAATTTAAAAGAAAAGGGGTGAAGGGAACGATTTAATGAAAAAAACAAACCAAATTGGGTTGTCTTCAACCTTCATTTCCAAGCAGGAATAGAAGCAGCAGAAACCCAGGAATAAACACATTTCAACCCTTCGACCAAGAGATCACAGCCGAGAAACAAGCAAATCAGTTACAAAATTTTCCAAACCCTTGAGAAACATATCAGTTGTTAACTTCGCAAGGAACAATGAGTGGTCTCAGCAAGGCAACACCAGAAAATCAGCAGTGACATGCAACCAGAAAGAAACCAGGTTGTCTCAACCTTTGATAGCAGAAAATTAGAAATCTTCAACTTCTTCTTCAGAGCCCATAGCAGTAGATTTGTAGCAGAAAATCATAAGAACTCAGTGCTGTAACCATGTAGAAAATCAACACTATCAATCAATAGCACATAGCAAATGACCAACAAAAAGTTCGATCAGAAGAACCTTGTCTTCAACTTGAGAGGAAGTAATGGCAGAGCAATCGATGGGAGATCAACCCTAATAGCAACAATTGATTTAGGACAAATTCAGAAGTAGAAAGACACGAACAAAATCAGGTATCGTTTGCATCAAAACTTCACTGAGCCAACAACTTTTGGGTTGCTTATCATAAATTTTTGAAAAGGCTATGATGTTTGGACGTTAAGACTGGACGCAATTTTTTCATGTTATCCAGCGAAGATGTTCTGTTCATTTTGTAAAGATACTCTGAGTGTCCCCATATTGTATACCAAGGAAGCCTTGTTCCCTGTTTATGAACTTATGTAGAAAAAATAAGGAGCAGATCTTTAAACATAATCCATCCAATAAACTGCATAAACAGGCACTTAGTGTCATGTTTCTGTCATGATGCAAATGTTTTGTTAACTCCAGATCATAAATTTTACTTCATAAGCCACATACCATACTAGCTGTGCAAGTTCCAGTGTCATAAGAGTCATTGACATCTAGGGAATCTGAGGTCCATTAGTTAGTATGAAATACTGGTGTAAGTTTTACTCTTCAAACAGCAGTGTTAAAAAGCCCTTGAAAGAATCAGAAATTAAAACCGTAGTTCTTTTCCTTTCAATGGAACTTGGAAAGTTAGTAATTTTAGTTTTTGGCAAGATGGAAATCACAATTGGTTGAATGAGCGAGGAAGAATATGAGAGCTTATGATTTAACGGAAGATATGGTCCTAGGGTAGAGTGGTCAAGATTCCCATAGCTGCCCCAAGTAATTGGGATAACACTTGCTTGAGTTAACTTGGTCGTATAGAAACACAATGCCAAGTGATGCTAAGAAAGCAGAAATGGTTCAGCTTTAAGTCTTACGATGTAAAGGTGAACTTGGAGGCATTGTCTAGAGCATCCCAGCTTACTTTATGGGGAAGTGTAGGGTATCTCACAGCATACCTTTTTATCTTTAGGAAAATTAATGGACTTAAGATAAGCAGCAGCAGCAAAAGATGATGCAAATATCTCCTCCTGAAAAAATAAAATTTACAATTAACCTTATTGTGATAAAATTTGACTCAAAAAACGAATTTTTGTGAAACTAACCTCACTGACACTAAGACCGAGTGTTTCAAACTTTTTCCCATACTGTTTTCTGGATTTGGTTGAGTTGTTTGTGACAAAAATTAATCTCTTGCCCTGAAGAAAAAGAAACAAATAAATGCATCACAGCCACCAAACAATCCACATATCTTTTTTCCTCTCTACCTCAACAAAGGGTTCTTAATGATGGGAAATCATTGAAAAATGGATATTCACACATGGCCAGACAAATTATGCACTTACATAGCTGCATATGAGAATTTACCCTTTGCAAAAAAAAAAAATACACATACACATACAAGTATAGTTATAAATAATGGATTTCTATAATATACAAACCCTTGAGCGAAGCATATCCAGAGTTTCTGGGACGCCATCAATCAAACTATCTCCTTTCCATATAACTCCTGCAAATAAGAGGGAAAAAAAAAACAAAGAAAGAGTATAAAACTGAACAATTCGAAGTATAATTGTTGGTTTCAATAGGAATGCGTACCCATTTATCAAACTAATCACAACGGTAGTCTATCGACAGAAACTATAATCCAAATCATTCCAAAGGACTCTTGAGAGCAGTCTCAGCTTCAACCAAACTAATCATAACTATACCCCGAGGACAAAGACTGTTATCTAATTCAATTAGAAAGGGCTCGTGAATCTCGAGATTAAGAGCAATCTGCTTCAGTTGATCAGATTCCGTGATCACAAACTAAATGTCGAATATCACTATCACAAACTCACACAATTGCAATTAACCTAATCAACAGAATCCAATAAACGAATCATAATTAATCAGAGAACAAATATTGCAATTTAAATCAATCAAAAAGGATTCGTGAGTCTCGAGCTTAAGAGCAATCTCAGCTTCAGTTAATTGAATTCAGTCAGTACGAACTCACCATCGCAATCAAGGATGAATGTTTGGACAGAATTGATGAGTTCCTCTGCGTTCTTGAGAGGGAGAGGCCGAGCCGAAGCCCGGATCGTGAGATTGGAAGCTCGGGAAACCTGCATTCTAGAGTTCCATTTAATGGGATTAGAAAGGTAATATATCTTCTTTTTTTGCCCCAGAAAGCGAGAACAGAGGATTTGGGGGTGAAAACGATTTGGGCTTGGAAGGTTGAGAGTTGCAGTGGCTACTGAAAGAGAGACTCTGCTGCTGCTAATCAGCATTTCTTCTTTTAGTCTTTCTTGGCCTCTCCTTTTATTTCGGGCTGAGACTTTAATCTTTCTATAACTATCTGTCTGAAATAAAAAGCCGTCACCTTTTATGTGGTTGTTGGTCCTGACGTGGCGGTTTGAGTGGATGCAAGTCCATCTGGTTTATCCAATTTATAGAAATCCTGGGAACGGTTTGGTTGGAATCTGTTGTTGGTTTGGGATTTATGGGATAACTTTTCACGTTAACTGCATGGAGGAATATGGGGACGTGTAAGAACGGCAATATTATTTGGACAGATGTTTCCAGGATACAAGAAAGATGAGAGATTGGGTCCATTGGGAGCAGTTACTCAACCCATTTCTTATATTTGAAATTGAAGGCCAGGAGGAAAGAAATTCTGGCAGAGGGACAATCAACTCAACAAACAACACCAAAATCCAACCCTTTTCAAATTTATCTCTTTCTTAGTCATAAATTTTACTTGGGACTATTATTTCACTTTAGTTGTAATTTCAACGAGTTTCCATATAGTGAAACTCTTGTACTTAGAATTTATCTCAATGCAATGATTAATGTTCTTTGGGATTCAAAATCTTTTGTTTGTCCTTGAGTTTGGTTTTTCACTGATATTTTGGATCTCCATTAATTTCCAATCTTAAGGTCTTAAGTCCCTTGAGCAATTGGGGCATGAGAGGACTCAACTCACCTTGATCAAAGTCAGAATTACTTTGAATCCATCCAAAAAGGATTCTGGCACGCCTGAGCAAAAAGAATATGGTAACCATATCATAGGAGATTAAAAGGGAACTGCCAACATTTTTTGACACACCTGGTGGGACACTTTCAAACATTAGTCCAAAGAAGGGGAAGTTCTAGAAGTTCTAATGAGTGACAAATACCTAATTCTCCCAAGGTATCTAGCCCTAGTCTGGAAACTAATATCATTCCTTCTGGAGATCAATCCAATGTAGTAGCTGAGGATGTAACCAGGCAGTTGGCTACAACCATGCGAGGAGTGATTTGGCCCATAGCTGAAGACATCCATCGGATGGTGATAATGGCTGCACAATCTAGCATAAGCCAGCAGTCGAAGTTGGATCAAAATTTTAATCAACTAATGACCCTTCTAGTACCGCAAAGTCATTCTTCAAGTTAGGCTAATCCAAGTGTACCTTGTTCTTCAAGTAACCCTCCGGGTTTTGGCAATCTTGGCGAGCAAACTAGGGATACAATATTTCCAATGCAACAAGGCATTAATTCAACGACCAATCAGAGTCAGATTCCATAGGTAACTTATAATAATCCGATGTACCAACATGGATCATGGTACACTCTAGCAAATACCATCGTAACAGGGGCAAATACTGCGCCATTAAGTGGTTCATGGTATGATCCATTGAATATGGTCGCAATAGGGGCAAATAATGCACCATTGGGTGGTTACCCAACTCAAACCCACCATAACAGCCTCAATGGTCGTAGGAATGGAGGGAATGGAAATAGAGCAACATTTCCAGTCAAGATGTACCAGACGCTAAAGGTGAAGGTTGGAATGAGTACAACGGAGTTGGCCGCATAATGGTCAAAGGTATCCGACTCCCACTATACCGACAGCATTACTTGCATAAGGAAATCCAATGATTTTAGATCGTGAAGAAATGATTAGGGTTATTCACAACTAAATAAATCATGATTTTTGCCCAACCATGAGACCGGTCTATAGAATACCATATTCCGAGGATCTGGATTTGGTTGATTTCGGTAGGAATATGAAGATTCTTGAGTTCTTCAAGTTTACTGGAGAAGTTAATATGTCAATAGTAGAGCATATCGCTCGATTTACTGTTAAATGTGGAACAGTTGGGGCTAATGATGTGTTGAAACTGAGACTATTTCCCAATTTAACTAGAGCGGCTTTCACCTAGTATTGCAATTTACCTATCAACTCCATACAAAATTGGGGAGAAATGGAGGGTAAGTTCCATTTACAATTCTACCAAATCAAACCTACAATATCGATCTCTGATTTAGAAAGAATGCACCAAGGCTCTGATGAATCCATTGATAACTTTGTCTATAGATTTAAAATTGCCAAGCGTAGATGTGTTACAACATTACAAGATAGTGAGTTCATGACGATGGTCTTAGTGGCATGTCTTTAGAATTGTAAAAGAGGTTCTCCGACTAAGAGTTCTCGGACCTCGGCTAGTTGGTTGCACAAACTTCTTATGAGCAAATCCTAAAAGAGGAGGAACATATTCATTCTTCTTCTTTTGCTTGAAACTTTTATAAGGGTCAAGTTGAACCTATAGTTTCGCACTGCTGGGTGCCAATCAATCAAAAGCGGCTAATGATGTTGACTGTGAAGTCGATTTAGCCGAGATTGTAGAGGTGAAGAATTACGTTTGTAAATTTTTACCAGACCATCGGATTCATCAAAGTCGGTCATGCCAAAAACTTTCCATCCAGAAGTTATTACTCGAGAATAAGATATTCCTTTGACATCACAAAGGCTGAGATCATTTTTTACCAGCTACTAAAAGATAAATAGATGAAGTTGTTTGATGGTCACCAAATACCATTGGCAATAGAGATCAAGGATAGGAGATATTGTAAATGGTATAATTCGGAATCCCATTATACTAATAGTTGTGTGTTGTGTAATGTTTTGCAGAAGGCTATCAATGATGAGCATCTTAGGTTCCCAGAGAAAGATAAGCGGGTTATAATGGTTAACGAAAACCCATTTCCTGCGGTCAATATGGTGAACGTTGATATGGCAAAATTACTGACCATGCCATGACCTGTTCCTAAGAAGGAAAAGTTAGTTCCTTGACCATGGTTTTCTCATCTGACTTTGGCTAAATCTGGAGATGTCATTGAGTTCAAGCCACCGAAGAGCAGTTCGGAGTGCAGTTCGGAGTGTGACCGAGGCAAGAAACCTGAAACTTCAAAAAAGAGTGATTAGTCAAGAAAGCCACTTGCAGCCTTGAAAGATTTGCATAAGCTAAGTTAAAAGAGAATGGGATGCCAGAAAGTTCTGAGGAATAAAAAGGAGAAAAGTTGCAATGGGGCGCTTGTTGCCATTATAAATGTCACATCCCAATCCCCATTATAGGATTCCACGACGTGAGTGAGATGCTTACCCGTCTTACACCTCTATCAGGATCTCTGATAGTAGTACCTTAACATTCACAATCACACAACACCGAACCACTAGAACAAATGTAGTGGAATTAGAGAATAACATAGCATAATAAAGTTCAAATGGGGAAATGTCTAATGATAACATATATCCATAACCAAGTTATTTAAGTAAATATATCCATGACTTACATATATGAAGTCCAATAAGAATACCATAATTAAGTTCGGTATCAAAATATCAAAAAGACTCTGAGCCTCTCAAGGTGCCGAGTAGGCACAGGTGTCACAGGCACAATCTTGGTCATGCTCTTCTGCTTCTGGCATCCACTAGTTAGTCACTCCGTACTCAGGTGCGGAGGTAGAGTCACATCCCATCGGTACCACGATACTTGCATCGTCATCTAAAAATAATATCCATGAGGGGTGAGCTCCAACTAGCTCAGTGAGGGGTGGGGTTCATGCATAATCAAGCACAACAATTATAACATAATATTCCATGATGTCATAAGTACTGAAAGTAAACACATAGTCCATGATGTGAATGATGTAATTCATTTGATTATTAATCCACCTAGCATACAACTAAGTCTGGTAATGCTACTACGACACACATTAGGTTGTATTCCTACTCCCGAAACTCGCACATTGGTCACCCAGTGTTACAAACCCTAGTCGTGATTAGGACCCTGCCGATGCCGGAATGGGACCATCAGTCACCCAGAAAAACCCTGATAACCCACTCCTAGAAGTCATGGCACCGGAATCACCATCAACCACGCCGGACTATTTTTCACCTCCGACAACAATCACATCGTACCACGGATGTGGCATTTTGGAAAGGTTCATTGAATATACCACTATTGGGTTATCCAACACCTTATCCCCCTGTTGGCAAGGGAACATAGCATAGGGAATGTCACCTAACCTCAAATGTTCTACATGCCTTGCATAATGATATAGTTAGTATAGACTATGCAATACCGAAATCACCGTCAGCCACAAAAGCGTATCCATTTCCAAGTATAGTCCTAGGGTACAAGATACCGGAATCACCATCGGCCACAAAGTGTACCCATTTCTAAGTATAGTCCTAGAGTGCATGATACCAGAATCATCATCGGCCACAAGGTGCATTTCGCGACTATATCTAATCTAATGCACATAATCAATGGATGAATGTAACATCCGCATAGAGATCACGATTTCAAAACCACCTTGGCTACATTGGATCCCGTTACACATCTCAACATACATCACACATCATATCTCCAATCACATATCATAATATTTCAGCATAATTAACATATCATGAGATTTAATATTCAATTCATAATTAAAGAAACAATGATGATTTCTAACACATGTGAGTAACTCTATAATAATTAGATATTCTGAAAACAAAATTCAACCATCCCTCACCTCGGTTGTACTTGGAGGAATGAGGTTTCTGAGTATGTCACCGGGTGTTCAACTTACTTTCGATCTTATTGTATATGTGCATATCTATCCTAGGTACAAAGGTAATTGAATGTTAACAGGTGTCAGAAACACCGGAGGGGACCCATAGGGCTTACCCCCAAAGGATACAAGCACTGTCAAATTCGGATAGCACTAGGGAGTCATTGGAAATATGCACCGAAAACAGGCTGAAATCCACCAAAAATGTCAGTCCTATTTCCGGTGAACTAAACAGAGAGCTCCTTAGAGCCTAGGCTCCATCGAAAATATGCCACCGGATCCTACCCAGGTTGTTTCTAGTGGATGTTTCCGGTGGATTCCCAGAAATGAGCCTAAGGATTCAGGGCTTTCCGACTCGGGCCTGATTGTTGAGATTTGTTCTATTAAGTTTGTAGGGGATCTCCCCACCTCCATTTTGAGCAAAAGAAGTTTCGATTCCACAGATCCAATTGGGAGATATGGCAATCAAATAGTGGAAACCCTAACTCAACATTTGGTCACAAGTGTTGCCGAAGCTCACCCAGCTTGGTTTGAGCTCGACAACCACACCGGGGGAGTGAAATGACATCCACCCGAGGTCTGGGAGGTGCCAAGGTCATGGTTCACCCCCTTGCTCAACTACACTAGGTCTAAATGAAGTGAAAGAGTGTAGTAGAGGGTGTAGCACCTACCTCTGGTAAGGTTCCGGTAGCGAGATGCGAAGCTGGGAGTCAAGGTGAGCTTCTCCCTTCTCTTCCCTCTTCTTCTCCTTCCTTCTCTTCATTTCTCTCTTCTTCTCTCTCCCTTCCACGTTTTTAGACAAGTGAGAGGTGAGAAATAAACCCACCTCTCCCATTTATAGTAAGTCATGTCCTTAGGGCCTGTTTGGTTGGTCCTTGTTTAGTCTCAGTAGGTTATTCCGCAATTCGGGACACATTGGCCTACCTCTTTAGACTCATATGGAGTACAAGTCATGAGGAAAGATGTGGGAGAGTGTGATCATCCAGGGTTTCTCATAATAAGGGTGGAGGGGCCCACGAATATTGGGACCTAGCCAGTAGCCTGTTAGGCCACCGGATTTAGCCCAGGCTATTTTCGGTGGTTAAGGTAGTGTTGTTACACCCGTGACCTGACTCAGTCTAATTTGAACTGTTGTGATAGGTCTCGGACCGGAGATCGAAAGCACAGCTGGATTTTGGCACACATGCCACCCATTGTCAAAGGGGGAGAGATGACCCCACATGTTCGTGCATCATGTGCTAGTCTAACTAGAGGGGATTCATACCTTCTGATCCCAGATGGTAAGCGACCTAACTCCTCACACAAATACCAACACATATCGAAGTTGCTGAAATCACGAGCATGGCTGAGGGCAACCATTTATGAAAGAGCAGCTATTGGACAACAAGCAATCAAGACAGAAAGCTATCTTGACCGCCAAAAATAAGCCATCAGAAACACTGGGCCTGAATCCTGTGGGCTGTTTTCGGTGAGCCTAACAGGTTGCTGTCATGGTGTTGATGCCCATGGGTCTTGGCACTCACGTTGTAAACAATATCGGATGATCCCAAATCTTCCCCGACATTTTTCTCATGACATGAACATGTTTCGGACCTAAGTGGTCGGGTTCTCGGGCTCCAAAAGTCGTAATAACCCGATCGGTCCGAATAGGGTCCAACCAAACAGAACCTAAGATCCCATTTAACACTTAACAAAGAAATGAGGATTTCATTTCCTCATTTATATTGTGTCCAACGTAAGGAAGGAGAGAAGGAGAGGAAGGAAGAAGAAGAAGAAGAGGAAGAAGAAGGGAGAAGGCTTACCTTAGGGCCGACCGTCGCTTAGCTACCGAAATCGTTGCCAGAGGTAAGTACACTCAATTTCACCACTCTCTCCCTTCATTTTGACCTAGGTTAAGCTATGTTTGGATGGAATCTTAGTGTACAAATCGTGTGGAGGTCATGGAATGCATGTTCTACACTCCCGGTGCTGTTGCTGAGCTCGAACCAAACCCAGAGAGCCCCGATAGCAAGTAATGCCAAATGACCAACTAGAGTTTTGATCATTCGATCAACGTATCTCCCAAATGGCTCTGTGGAATCAGAATTTTATTGGCTTAGAATGATTCTAGGACCATTCCCTATAAACTCCATGGAATAAATCCCGGCGATTGGGCCTGAGTTGGAAAGCACCAATTCGAATGACAGTCCTGTTCTGCCACCAGAAGCAAGCCACCGGAAACACTAGACATGCTTCTGGTGGCATATTTCCGGTGAACCTTAGAGCCTTAAGAGCTCTTTGTTAGTTCCACCAGAAATATGACTGATATTTTCAGTGGAATTTCCTTGTTTCTGATAGGTGTCTCTGGTGACATTACTGTCACTAATGGATGTTGTATGTACCATTTGGGGGTGACCCATGTGGGTCCCTCCCAGTGTTCCCGACACATATTGATGTTCGGTTCCCTTTGTTCCTAGGACAGTGACACACACGAACCCTGAAGTCAGAATTGAGTTGATCGACCGGTGGCCATACTTGAACTCTAACACACTCGAACATAAACCAGGTGAGGGTTGGACTGTGTTTATTTTTAGAATGTTCATTATTATTAAATTGCTCACATGCTTAGAATTATATGTTCAATTGTAATTGTTCAAATACAATGATGATATGTTGTATGTTACATTTGTCATTTTACGATTATGATATGATTTGTATGGAGATGTATGATGGGATCCGATGTGGCCGAGGTGGTACCGGTACCGTGATCACCGTGTGTTTGGTTGTATATGGGAGATAGAATCTAGCGTGGCTGAGGTGGTACCGATGCCATGATTGCCGTATGTATGTTGCATTCAAGCATTGATTATGTGCATTAGAGTTAGTTGTAGTCGTGGGTTACACTTTGTGGCTAAGGTCTCGCTGGTATCGTGTACCCTGGGACTACATTTGGAAATTGATACGCTTCGTGGTTAACGATTAGTACCGATGTTGTATAGTCTATACTCAACTATGATATGCATGCTAGATTAGGTAAACGGTCTCAGGTTTCACTTTATGGCCTATGTGTTACCGGTATCGTGTTCCCAGGATTGTATTTGGAGATGGATTATACTTTGTGGCCGAGGTCTCACCGGTATCGTGTAATCCATACTAACTATATCATTATGAAGGTATGTAGCATATATGTGGTTAGGGATCACTCCCTATGCTACGAATCCTTGCCAACAGGGGTTAAGGTGTTGGATAATCCATTGTGGTATGTTCGATGTGCCTTTCTGGAATGCCATACTTGCTGTATGATATGATTGTTGTCAGAGGCGGGAACCTATCCTACATGGCCGATGTGTTACCGATGACATGACTGTCAAGAGGGGGTTATCATAGGTTTGTTGGGTGACCCATGGATGCATACGGGGATCGATAGGCTTTTATTCATGGCTAGGGTTTGTGTCCTTGAGTAGTCGATGGTGGTTCCGCGATAAAAGATATAGCCTAATATGCCATAGTAGCATTTACCAGACTTAGTTGTATTGTTAGGTGGATAATAAAATAAATGAATTGCATCACGTGCATCATGGACTGTATGTTTAATTTCCACTATCATGCATCATGAATTATTATTATTATTGTCTTACTTAGATGTGCTTGACCCCACCCCTCACTGAGTGAGTTGAAAAGCTCACCCCATGTATACACACTTTTTAGATGATGATGTAGGTATGGTAGTGCCCATGGCTAGTGATTCTCTATCATCCAGACCCAAGTATGGAGTGAGTGATTGGTAAATGCTGGATGTGGAGGAGCATAGCCAGAATTGTGCTTGTGATTTCTATGAATACGCGGCACCATGAGGTGTTCGGTATAATTTTGGTGATTTTGATAGGAGTTGTGGATGGTACACTTCTTTTAAACTTATTAGTTATACGTCATGGATTATTGTTAAAGAATAATTCAGTTTTTGATAATATTTTATCACTAGATGATTTCTCCATTTTATTTATGATTCTGCTACTATACTCTAATTCCACTGCTTATGGTTGGTTTGTGATGTGAGATTGTGAAATGTTAAGGTACTGTTATCAGAGATCCTAGTAGGTTCATAAGACAGGTAGGTCTCTTACTCACACCGTTGGTATTCCTAATGGTAAGTTGGGTTTGCTGGAATTGGGGTGTGACAGCTATGGTATCAGAGCGTGAAGCTCTGCCTTAACTCACAATCCCGACCAAACCACGACTTGGGAATATTAGGATTTAAATAAAAAATTTCAAGACAACAATAATAGAAATTGCACAATTAGGAGACAAGTATAGGTGTTAAAGTTGTTTCATTATAATAGAGAACTTGATTACACAACTTACATTTTTATAAAATTAAAGTACGAAAAGCAAGAAATCCTAACTAGCCTAAAGACTAGGAATGTAAATGAGCCTAAAGACTAGGAATGTAAATAACAGAAAATGAAAGTTCAACTAAACCTAAAACATCAAACTTAAATAAAACATGGAAAAGGAAATCCTAAAAGCTACAGTGACAAACATGCCACTACTCCTACTGCTCTTATTGGTTCTGTCCCTGGCCTTGAGCCTAGTTCAGACTATGCGTTCCTAGAGGAGGCAGCGGAATACCAAGATGGAAGACCATCGCCTGCATCTATGCCCCTAGGGAGGCCACTCTATTGTCCATAAGATAATAGGTCCTGTCTATGTTGTTGAGGCTATCTATGCTCCTCGTCATTGAGATTGTAAGGCCTCGCACCCCTAGTGCTCTGAGAAGTAGAAACAACCATAGAACCCATAGCCTGGGGATTAGGTGGTGGAACCCCACCAACCCCAGTAGCTTCTCCTCCTACACCACCAACACCTTCACCAACATCACCGATATTGCCGCCAACATCATCGGCACCGCTACCCTCTACCTCTATAGGCTGCTGACCCTCCCCTGGAATAGGTGTCACCTCCCTCATATCTAGGGTCATCTTCCTTAGGGAGTCTTAGTTGAAGTCCGTGACCTCTTCACCCAAGCGTGCCTCTCCCTCCAAATCCACCCCAAAGTGACGAAAGATGACCGTCAGTATCCTCCCATAGCACAGGTTCCCAACACGGTGATCCACTCCCTCAGACTGAATTACCATGGTCCACATCAGGAGGTAAGGAAGATGTATTTGTGCCCCCATGTATACACAATAAGTCACATAGGCGTGTAAGGCGGATACCTCATCATAGTGTCCATAAGTGGGGAGAACATTCAGCTGGACCGCATGACATACAACCTTTGGGATAGAAAAATAGTTGACTGAGCGGTTCCATCCCATGGCCTCCTCAGTCAACATGTCGTTTATCTCCTGAAAGGTGTCAGGACTCTGGAAGTCATAGGCTGGAGTCCGAGGTGGGTAGTGCACCAGGTCACCGACATTATTGACCATCAGAATATTAGCCAACTGCCTCATGTCAAAGGGGATCTCCACCCCCTTCACATAGGAGGTGATCCACATCCCTTTGGTACCACAGTTCACGCATTGCAGGTTGGAGTAGAACAACCTAACCAGTGTAGGGTAATAGTACTTGTTGGGTTTAAAGATGTGGTACCACCCGACATCATCAAACTATTGATGGAGACGGAATGCATAGAAGTCATTAGTCCTCACATAGACTCCCGGGTCCACATTGCGGTGTTTAGGGGTGTCAATTCC
>NW_024868237.1:148168-154486 GCF_013358625.1 Macadamia integrifolia | reverse complement strand
CTCTCTCTGTGCGAGTTCCAAACTATATTCGAAACCAGAACTTTGTTAAGCTAATCGATCTCTGTCTCTGGTAGAAAAGAAAAAATGAAGGAGAAGAAGAAGAAATAGAAGAGAAGAAGAAGACATTACCTCTCTGTATAGGTGGTCTAGAAAAACCCTAAAATTTGTCCCAATACCTGCTCTGTGATTACAATAGATGAAGAAGAAGGAGAAGAGGTTAGAATACAAGAAGAAAGAGGTTAAGAGAGATGAAAAAGAAGAAGGAGAAGAAGAGCCGAAATCAAAGTTACCTGCAGAGGAGATTTCACAAGGGGGAGAGCTCCTGTTTCTTCTTCTCTCCTCTCTCTGTGCGAGTTCCAAACTATATTCGAAACCAGAACTTTGTTAAGCTAATCGATCTCTGTCTCTGGTAGAAAAGAAAAAATGAAGAAGAAGAAGGAGAAAAAAACCCCTAAATTTCACACAAGCCTTCTCTGTGGTTACAATAGATGAAGAAGAAGAAGAGGTTGAATAGAAGAAGAAAAGAAGAAATGAAGAAGAAGAAGGAGAAGGAGGAGAGGCGAAGCACAGACCTGAGGTGAAGATTTCTCGTACACAGTTTCAACTGGGCTCTCTCTTCTTTCCTCTCTGCTCTCCTCTCTCTATCGCGGACAATCGGGAACGAAAGTTTCTCCCTATATTAATTAGGAACGAAACGTGGCCGACGGAACAGCCTCTGAGCGTTTCGTCAAATCGGGCCATTTTCGTTTCTTACCACACTGACAGTTTCGAAAAAACTGAAACGGAGCCTAAACATACCAAACGGTTTTCAACGTTTTTTCGTTCTATTAACACGAAAAAACGCTAGAAACGTTTTTTATGAACTATACCAAACGGGCTCGAAGTACTTTATTAATGAAATGGTCTTTTAAAATACCATTACACTTAAAGGGTCCTTCAATTTGTATGATTTAATACACTTGATTTCATTTTTTTTAAGTCTGAACTCCCCATGAACAGTATCAATCTGCAATATTCATGGTGGATTTGTCTATATTTTCGCCTGACTTCTTACTTTAACTCTCTGATTTACCATCTTCATCATCTTCCATGCTTTAACAACCTGTGGTGGAGGTAATACCTCCAGCAGTACCCAACAATTGAAGGGGCCCTTGTGGAGACCCAGATTGCGAAGTGCTGGGCTTTGTGGGACTGACCTCTCAAGACTCCATTTCCGTTTTCGAGCAACGCATAACCCAACAACTCCTCCCATCCGATTTCCATCCTCGATCTCTTCTTCCTCCTTCCATGGCATCTTCCTCCTCCACCTCCACCCCTCACTTCAACCACGGTTTCTTCCTCAGCTTCAGAGGCGAAGACACTCGCCACAACTTTATCGACCAAATCAACAAAGCCCTAATCGCAAAAGGCATCCACACTTTCAAAGAGGATGAAAATCATGGAATGCAGAGAAGAGCGGAGCTATGAGAAGCATTTTGAGAATCAACGTTTTGCAAAAGAAATGGAGAGGGTGCAGATTCAGCTAGCGTTCACCAGGAAGGGGCGTAAGCTTTGTTCGAGTTGAGAAGGGGAGGAGACTTAACGTTTTTTTTATCGGGAATGAAATGAGAATAGGCCGGGTTTGCCCTTGTTCTTTCAACTTGTCAAGAGAACAAACAAACATCTTTTTTGTTTTCTTGCAATCTATTCTAAAGCTATTCTTTTAAACATCTTTTTTGTGTTCTTGCAATCTATTCTAAAGCTATTCTTTTTCAGTAGTTCATTCTGGAAGAGTACAAAATTGAACTAGACATGCCAAATACATTTTTGTTCCATTTGCATTCCCACATAATAGGAGAACACCAAATGCATTCTCGCAGAGTGTTATCAAATGGTACCTTATGAAACACCAAAAAACTCGTTTTTTTTTTCTGAAAACGTGAAAAGCCGTTTCTACTGTTTCTAGACATTGAAACAACAGAAACGTAATCAAATGGTGCAAGTAAGTGTCATGCCTGATTAGAAAGTAGAGAATGCAACTAACATTGTTGATTACAGCAACCTACAAGGTTCATATTGAAACTCTACCACCTGCCTGAGGCAGCAGCAGTAATACTTACATGTTCTAAGCAAGAAGACTAATCATATGACAAAACAATTGAAATAAAACGATTGAAACTGAAAAGGACTTTATAGTGAAGAGAATGGACAAGAGGGGTTTTTATTTTTTATTTTTTTGGTTCTGAATAGACTGAAGATTGATGACGGAAATTGTGCACATCACAGGTGGAAGTGGGAATCTAGCACTTGTACAGTTTGCATTCACAGGTTTTCAAAGCTCACCTGCAATCTCCAAAGATGTTCTATAGCATGAGCAAGGACTGGATTATAGTTAATGAAGCCAAACAACTCCCCCATGCATGGTTTCAAAATTTGGACCAGGATAGGTGAATTCGCCTGAATTGGCTCGGGATTGGTATCGATCAAGACCAATCCCGGGTCTTGACCAATCTGATACCAACCCACCGGTATGATCCAATGGTATAAAGTAAAAACCAAATTTTTTTTTTTTAGCAGGGATAAATCTGTACGATCCAGGATGATCCGGATTGGTATGAACGATCCCAATCCGACGTCTTGAATCAAGTCCCATCCAAATTGATGAAATTTGGGTTGTTTAAAACCAATGACAAAAAAATGAGGATAAAGTCACTTTGACACATGGAAAGAGGAATGGCTGTCAATGGATGGTTGAAAATTCGATTTCAATCGATGTTCATAAATTATTTGAATATGTTCAAAAACTAACCGAATATGAGATGGTTATCCCTGTTTTCGACTGATTATTATCCAATTCATTTACTTATTCGAGGATAATCAAAATATCTGAAATATATTCGCATTCATCTATCTGATTGTAAATTTAACTAACTATTAATATTATAAATTACATTTCATCTAGTCCAATGCTTTTCACCAAAAAAAAAAAAATAGTCCAATGCTTAATTTTGGCATTTTATATATTATTTTTATAAACTAAGTAATGGGATTATTTTTCCAAGTTAATTTATTGGATCAAATATATTGTTATATACATTTATGATACATGGAATCACTCCATATATTGTGATATTCATTATTCAAATATTATGTATTAAATAAAAAATACAAAAGAAAAATGAAAAGAAGTCAAAAAGAAAGAAAGGCGTTGAAACTTTAAACAATCACTCATCGAAACCCTAAGGATGTGTTTGGTTACATAAATTCGTGAAGACTTGTATCGATTTTAACAATGGTTCTATAGAGGGTGTTTCTGTGGATTCATTATTATTATTATTATTATTATTATTATTATTATTATTATTATTATTTTAATAATGTCAAAATAATTGTTTAGTTGACCATAAATCTGTTGCATGAATCTACTTGAAAAAAACTGTTTGGTTACCCTAAGTCTATCATTTGATATTATTTTGAATTAGGCTAGATAAGCATTTGTTCCCGCTTTCTAGTTTAGTCATAAATGGGTCATATTAATATTTATGTTATAGTTTCACTCTTTAGTTTATATTTGTGTTGAAGTGAAGATTACCATAAAGATATGCATTTGAATAACTTAATTAACTCAAATATTCAGAAAGAAAAATAGCTTCATAAACTAGTCTTTATTCAGAAGCTTATGAGATTCAAATTTTTCCAAAATCACAACTAAACCAATTTTCAAAGTGTCCTGAGCAAATCTCACACTGATTATATGATGCTTCTGTTGGTATATTAGTCAAGATGTGCTGTAAACTATTTCTTTAAAAACAGCCCTTAGTTAGCTTATCCATGTTTCAAATAGTCAATATTTACATCCTTCCATGCAAACAGAAGCCCAAGTGCGGCCCTTGGCTTTGCAAGTACGCACAAAGTTTAACAAAGAAATAAAATGGAAGATAAAGGATACTTATGGGAAGGGGGAGGGGTATAGAGACTTCGGAAGCAAATACATACACTTGGATAAATTTATCAAAAGTTATCAGCACCGTTTGATAACGTTTCTGTTATTTCTGGGTCTAGAAACAGCAGAAACGACACAGAAACAATAGAAACGGATTTTCAAGTTTCTAAAAACAAAAACGGATTTTTTTTGTGTTTGATAAACTTGTTTCTCAAAGCTTTTTTGCAGACATAATGCCACTAAACAACTAAATGGTATCATCAGATGCCCAAAAGGAGAGAGGGTTGGGTTTAAATAGTTAAGAGATTTAACGGGCACAATAGCCTTTTTTTTTCTCTCAAATTCGTTTCTAAAAACGACGAAACAAGTCCAACTTATTTTGTCAGAGTCGTTTATAGAATTGTAAATAGGCATAAATTTTGATTTATGTTTTTAGAAACGGGTAAAACAGAACAACTTTATCAAACACATTTTAGACTGTTTCTCAGTTTTTGACAACAAGAAAATGCAGAAACGGTAAAAACGAAACATTGTCAAATGATACCTAAGAAAAATGGGATATAAATACAAGGCGATTCATGTAAGTAGTCACCTGCCCTTGGCCAGAAAAATTAACAAACATAAAGCAACCCTGCCCACATAAATAAAGAAGAGTTACATGTGGTGTACATCAACTGTCATTTGGGTCCAATAAATAACTAAAGGAAATCGCAAGCAATCCATCACATTACAAATGTTATCATCCAGGGAGTGAGCTCTCTCCTCCATAGTTGCATTCCTCTTTCAACACTATAGTCTTAATTAAAGTCTCCATCTCATGTTCCATCTGCCTGTGAGACAACAACATGTAATCCAAGGAATACTACAAGACTTACAGGGATATAGATAACCCAATGCCATCAGAGGCATCTGGAAATAAATAACCAACAATTTGAACTGAGTTAAGACAGAATCAAGCATGATCTTCTTTTCATTAGTGAAAAGAAGGTTGTGGCTGTAAAGCCTTCAATTAAGGTTTATGGCTTATATCTAAGACCAAGTGTGACATCAATATTCAAGTGATTACAAGCAATAGAACAATCAAAGTGTCCAGAAATGTTAATGCCATTTAGGAACTGGGAAATAATGGAAGTGGAAAAGAATCGTACTAGAAGGATTGTAAGGGTAAGCGATCAATGGAGTGGTGGTGACCTGAAGAGTTCCAGGGATCCTCAAAGTTAAATGCAGGAGGTGACAAGTTTTGGACTTGGGACATCAAAGAAAATGCTCTACTGAAAGGGGTTGAAGAAGTGAAGAGAGAACCAACACTAGTGGAGAGATGAGGAGAGATACCTAGTGCCCTTCTTAGATTCATGAAACAAGGGAATCAAATAGCTACTTTCCATCTTCAAAGGGAAAAAAACACTCACATGAAAACTCAGAATCCAGAACATTAGGGTTTTGCTCTAATCTTTGATTTCTCATAAATCGCAAGCTTCAAAGAAGAAACCAATGCTTGAGTATCGTCACTAGCAGGTCTCGATGGTGAGGCTACCGCAATGGTAACTATCGAATGGGAAAAAGAAATGGTGACTAGCGCAATGACTATTGATTTATGCTCTTGTCTGTTGGAATTTATGTTTCAAACCATGTTAAATTTGTCTTTTAGAAAAAAATTGTCTTTTTTTAAATTTAGTTTTTTAATCTTTTAAAATGGTATTCTTTTGAAATTTCAGGTTTCCCTCTCCAAATGCTTTTTGTATTTTATCGTTAACACTTGTGGAGTTGTAATGAACTAAATTTCTCACAAAGTCTAGTCCCACATTGGTTATAGATAAAAGAAAATTTGGAGATATATATATATATATATATATATATTAGAATGATAAGGGTGCAAGCCCTTTGGAGAGGCACTCTCCCTTGTCATGTGTGTGTGAGGTTCTTGGGGTGTGCGTATTGGGCCGGGATTGGGTATGGGTGTGGGTCAAAGAACCTACTTTTTAATTTTTGGCTCTACACTCTTTTTCCTAAGGGACATATTGGTGTATGTACCTAATAAATGTACATACGTATATGCATGCACCTATATGTATGTCTCATACCATTTCCCATAAGTGAATGTACTCTTCTCATACAAAGAGGCACATGTATACACATGGGTATCTATACATGTATACACATTCGTATACAAAGGCCTACATTCAATATATATTAGAAATTTTCTGTATTCAAGTACTGATATTCTGTGAGAGTTAAGTTCTTTGTTTTCTGCAAGTGCTTTTGTTCTCTGTTTTCCTTCTGTTATCGATTTCCTTTGAATTTTTGAGTATATTACCTTCAGACATACCTATGGAAATTACTAATTGGAGTGCACCTTAAGCAACTGGAGAGTTGTTTTTTTTTTTTTTTTTTTTTTT
>NW_024868237.1:135857-148148 GCF_013358625.1 Macadamia integrifolia | reverse complement strand
TTATGTGAGAATGTGTGGTCAATCCGGTTGCATACAATTATACGGGGAGTTCAAATACCTTAAGGAGAGTGTATATATATATATATATACACAACTCAACTCTACTTAAGTGGGACATTTTTTGCCATTGTTTCATAGGATCAATTGACCAAGTAAGTGATCTTCTACTTGTAATTATATTTCCATTAATATAATTGTTTTGTTAAAGTCTTATACCTATTGCCTGGACTATCTTATTTACATTGTCAGAAGTATTTATATGGTAGGTGGATTTGGGTGGTTCAAAGTTGAGAGTGCCTACTTAGCAAAACTCTCCCACGAATCGTCTTTACCTTTAAAACATGGTTCTATTGGATTACATCACTCTAAGTAGGATCAACTTAACGTGCAACCAAACAAATTAAATAATCCAGAATCATGTTCCATTTGAAATACTCTCCACAGATTTATGTAACCAAACACACCCTTACGCATCTAACCTTAGAGACTCCAACGACAGCGATTCCGGTGGTAGGGGCTCAGGCAACCGACAATAGCATCTTTCCTTGACTTCGTGCAATAAATTCTAATGAAAAGAAGGAACAACAAGAACCTGGTCGAGGGTAAAACCAGGCAACAATTCAATAGGACCAATATGAGTAACAAATGTAAAGGACCCATTAGGTAAGGTGATAGGTGATCGATAGGGAAGAGGGTTGGGTTTTTGAGAGTGGTGAATAAAGAGGCATCAAAAGCAATATGATCTGTCGTTTCAGAATCAAGTATCCAAGAGCGAGTGGTGAGAGGATTGAGAATGTTACCTACCATGTGAACCATAGGGTGATTATCAAGAGGAAGTAAAGTGAGAAGATGGTGGATTTATTTGGTAATGATTGGGTAAGAACCGGTCATGGAGATCAGTCCACACATCGAGGGCGGAGTCGAGCCATAAGATGCCATGAGAAATCGATGTGACAATAAAATGGACATTCCAAGAATGGACTATTTTGTTAAAACAAACCCAATAAGTAAGATCAGCAAAGGTGGGATCTGGTTTCTTAAAGATGTGCTTGGTTATATAATTCGTTGAAGTTTTATTTCTGATTTGGCAATGAGTCCATAAAGTGTGTTTCTATTGAATCATATTTATTTTTAAGATTTTTTAAAAAACTGTTTGGTTACCCATAAATCGGTTACGTAAATCTACCTGAAAACTGTTTGGTTAAATTGCAACTCCATATCCAATGTGCAATAGAGACGCCAGGGGAAAGCAAGGAGTGTTGGTCGTTGGCGATCTTGAGCTTCGATGGGAGGAAGAAGATAGGAATCCCGATTTTTGTGATTTTTTTGAATTACCACTTAACTTGGACTATATATATGAGGAGTAGGATCATGTGTGTCAAATATAAGTTTTAGTATTTGCATTAATTCTGAGATGAACCACATTTAGCTTTACAAGGTGTTTCAAATGAACTACAAATTCTAAATAGAACCAACTCAAAAAATAACCAAACGATTTAAAAAATATAGAACCATGTTTTTGTTGAAAGATTCTCCAACGAATTATGTAACCAAACACATCCTAAGGGCATCATCAACAAAAAAGAGTCTTATTTTTTGCTTTGAGCGCCATCAACATCGTATGATGCCAGGTTGAATAGTTGTCCCCATCAAGAAGCGGGGTGATGAGAGGAGTATCAGGTTGATCAGATGAATGTAAGAAATAAGGAGAAATGACCGTAATAGTAGCCGATGTGGCAAGAGGAAGGGCAATAATAGTGGCTAGAAGAAAAAGGATCGGTTAGGCTGTTACCATATTAGCTTGAAGAATCCAAAATAAATTTATTACTTAAAATGTCAATCCCAATAGGGAGATATATACATCCATTTACATCTACTAGCAAACTTGCAAGTGCAAATGCACGTGGGGTCATTCATTAAGTGGCAGATTAAAAGTACTTTTAACCCATGAGATTTATATATTTTTGCTATTAGAAAAATACTATTAAGTTTTAACCCATAAATATTTTTTCATAATTTTACACAAAGAGAATAATTAGAAGGAGTAGATTGGTGGTTGATAACCTGGTGGAAAACATGATTTCAAAAACCAAAAAAAGAAAAGGAAAATAGAATTATGTGTGGAAGAAACTTTAAGGAAATTACTCCCAAAACTCACATATATTTACTAAAATGCAATTTTTACTTAAATATTTACAAAAATACAAGTTTTTCAATAAAATTTCAATGAATTTTTCAATGCAAATTTCTTGACAAAATTTCCATCAGAGCTTGGTGGTAACATTTTAGCGGCTCATGGCAAGGCTATAGCTTTGGGAGCGATGGGAAATTAATATCTAAAAGCTAGATTTGGGCATTTTCCTTCTTTCAAATAGGTACTGATGTAGCCTAATTTTTATAACAAGAGAAATGCACAAATAGCTAACAAACATACCAACTTCTGATGCCTTAAAATGCTGTCATAAATTAAGAATCAACAAATCAATAATAAAGAAGAGAAAAAAAAAAAGATGAAATATATTATTAAAAAACTGAAAAAATTCCTCAATCACATACCCCAATTAAGAGGAACCATCACTATCAACTTATTGTCCATTCCCACCATTTAGAGCAGACGAGATACAATTCATACAACTATGAATAAAAGACATGTCCACAGGCAAAAACTCTAGTTCTAGTTTCTGATATTAAAGATTCTTATATTGTTTTATAGATCTGAAATCATACTATATTCAACCAGAAAATAGAGTCAATTCTAAGAATGATGAGAGAAAATGAATAACAGCATGATCCTCATGGCTCTAGTGCACATATAACTTGCATTAGAGACAATCATTCCCTAACATATTAGAAGATTTAATATAAATAATTTTCTCCAGTTAATTGCACCATATAAATAACATTATAGATTCAGATAAAGCTATGAGCATAGCAAGTGTTCTTGCTAAATCAAATTCCAACATAACTACAAACACACTTATTCCCCAATTTAAAAAAATAAATAAATTGTAGTTTGGCAACCGTACCTTGTGGATGTGAAGTATCTAAAATTGAACAGAAAAGGCGAGAGATAGAGGGAGAGGAATGAGGCCCCAATAGTGGAGGAGAAATCTGAAATTGAGAAATTCTAGGATATTTTAATTGTTTTTTTGTGGTATATATAAGGAAGGATAATGTATTATAGAGATGCTTTAAGAAAAGTAATAGTATTATTAGTGAAAGATTCTATACAGTAAAAACTTTTAAGTCAATGAAAGAGGATTTAGGGAAATTGTTCTTATGCAGTAAATCTCTCATTAATTATTCACTCCCTCCCCACTCTGCATAATTCTCTCTCTCTCTCCATATTTGTTTTTGTAAATCTCCCAATTTTTTATCCCCACGATTAGGAAAAGGAAGTCCACGCCGGATTATTATGTGCCTATTTTTTTCTTTATCATTTTTAATACTTAATAATAATTATTATAATTAATGATTACTCACCCTTTCTCCTCCATGTTTAGAGAGAGAGAGAGAGAGAGAGAGAATCATAGAGACAAACGTTACTACCATGAGATGATGGGAGGATATATTGTGTAAGGGATGGAAAGAGAGATTTTAGGAGGTTATTTTTTTTTTTTTAAGTATATCTCTCTCCGTAGATTTAATTCTCTCTCCCCCCTCATTTGTGCTCCACCCGTTTTTTTATATCCCTCTTTTGTTATTTTTTTATTAAATAATTATAAAGATTTATATGGAGAGAGAGAGAGAGAGAGAGATAAGGAGTAATAGCAAGAATTACTTCTCCATTTCTCCTTCATGTTTAGAGAAAGAAATAATTATTATTATTTTTTCATCTTTCATTTTGAGAGGTTTTTTGGTCATTTGATTTTTTTTTTTTTTTTTTGTGTGTTTTCTGATCATTTGAAATTTTTTTTTGTAGATGTCAATGACTTTTTTATATTTTTAAAAAAATATACGAAAAACAGGTGGACGTAGTTACTTTTTAATAGTAGTATGATATGTCCTTATTTGTTTCCTGCATGTATATAAATTACAATATTGAAAGCTTACATGGATGGCATATTGAGGTGGGATAAGACTTACGTGAAAGGTAACGATGATAAGACTTTACGTTTTATTTCTTCTTTCTTTATGAGAATCTCAAGTTTTTTTGTCCTTTTCATCATGTGGCTCTGGTTTTTACCCTCTTTTTGTTTTTCCTTTTTTTTTTTTTTTTTTTTTTACTTGACTTAGGGTTGTCAAACGGTCGGTTCGTTTTCTGATTGGGTTGTATCAATTTCGATCTAGGAATGAAAGAGATTAAAATCAATCTGTTAAGAAACTTTGCTTTTCAATTGGTTTTGGTTTTGATTTGGTGTGACTTCAATTTATTTCAGTTTTTAAATATTAGTTTAATACCAATTTAGATTGGTTTGTTTTTTAGCATGAACCGTAATGAAATATTACATTCATAACCAATAATGAGGAAAAACTTGGCAGAAACACTTTAAGTTTGTAACAAAATCATGGTTCATCATTGTAAGAGAAAGATAATTAATATTGACACCAATGGATAACTAATTAATAAGAAGATAAATTATATCGAAATTTCAAAATGAACCCTACCATCAAATCACTCATTTATGATTTAACCATCCAATTAATTTTGTATAGTGAACAAGGAGATCAATGGAAGCATTGTTACAATTTACAATCAATTCCCCTATTCAAAACCTCATATTTATTGATTTATTACGATTCCACTTACAACGAGAAATATTCTCACTAATATTTTAAAAAATGGATAATCAATTCATATATTTATAACCTTATAATCAATTTTTTTTTAATCTACTTCATCTGGTTCGATTTTGGTTTGGTTATTGATCAATTTGGTTCAGTCCAAATTTTCATCCGATCCCATTATACAGTCCAAAACCTATCCAATAAGGATTGGTTTTGTTTGATCTGATTTTTTTCGATTGGTTTCAATCAATTTTTTCAGTCTGTGTTAGGTTTTGACACCCCTTGTTTGACTTAGGCTTTCTGTATCCTCTCTCTCTCTAATCCGCTTCCCAGCACTAACCACTCAACCAGATGAATTCACAATATCTGATTAGTAATCTAATTTATAATTGGTTAGTGATTTTATTATCCGGCAGACAATCGAAACGAATATGGATATTGGCTTGGACAATCAAATTCAAAGTCGAATAACAGTGTATTCAAGCCAAATTCGATCCATTTACTTCCCTAGATCTAATTTTTATAATAATGTTTTGATTAATCCAAAATGAACCCAAATTTCCAAGGAACACATCCAAACCGTTCATTGGTCGAGACAAATGAGTTTTAGCTCAATCTAGATTTTGAAACACCACTAGGTTAGAGATCCCGGAAAAAATGATTTTTTTGGGTTAGTACCTAATGTGCTTGGCCAGTGTGTGGCGGCGCATTATAAGTTTGGGTTGGTAGGTATAAAGAACTGTGTCAACCAAATGTTGCCTACACCTAAACACAAGCGGGTACAAAAAGACCATGATGCCCCCACCCTATGCCTAGAAGATGCTCCTACATGCCCTCTTATTGGCATCGATTATTTGTTGGTTTTGCCTATACTAGACTGGTAGAGTTCTTTCTTTCATTTATTTTTTTATTATTTCTCTTATGAAAATGTTCAAAATTCATAACTTTTACTGTAGATGCCTAAATATCAAGATCCAGAATGCTTTGGAAAGACATTTTCTAATACTTTCCAATGGTATAAAAATTAGAAATCAACTTGGCCAAAAATCAATTAAAAATTTTTTGATAGTGGATCCCACAGGCAAAAAAGGAAATCTCATATAAAATAATAGTCATTTCAATCAATTTTTCATATACAATGATTTTAGCAATATTATATAATCATTGAAGAACTCAAACCCATAAGTTGATTTACAAGGTAAGAATACACAGCATCATATCAATTCACATCAATTCACATAAAAATTCAAACGTTGGTCAACCTCCAAAATTGATATTGATATGGGAACACTAACATAATAAAACTCACTTAATAATTAAATTTGACTTAATGTCCTCGGTCAACCCTATCAGGGTATTTATGTAGTTCTATAGCAACTTATTTCAAACTCCTTGGAATTGTTCAAACCGACTTTTCGGGATTCAGTAAGATATTCAAAGCTAAAAATTAGTCCCCCTGCAACATTCTAGGACACTTGTTCATTATTTCTATGCACATTTCTAAAGTGACAAAATGATTGTGTCAGACAGATCCAGTTTGTCAGACTTTTTTTCATCAGTGCCTTGCCATCTCCACCATGTGCCTTTCAAAATCCCACAAATTTCGAGAAGGTTGTTGGGAGAGTGAGACGTCTCACACAAATTGTCCTTATGTGTGATAATAGGTACGTTATGAGATCATCTTTTTGATTTACACAACTTTGCCTGATCACAACGTTGGTTTTAAAAAAAGGTTCGATTATAAATATGATGGTTATGAGAAAACCTAATCATTTTTATGAATTAAAAATTCAAAATAGAGTGAAGATTAGGGAAAGTGGAAGACAAGGTCCAATCTCCATTAAAATTTCACCGTTGATGGAAATTCTTCCATCGATTGGTGACAATTATACAAGTGTTGCTTTCTATTAGAGGATTGACTTAGTGAATCTCAAGAGTAAACCCTAATCCTTCTTTGTTGGTTGATTAGAAGATACTTTAGCACATGCGACGAGACATTCCTGTTGATAAATTTGTTTATTTGGTATTCCGCATCCCCAAACAAGAGTCGCACTCCACGTCGTACTAACCACATCAATTGGTGTTGAGGACGCAAGAGACCAAGTGGTACGGGTTGTGAAGTGTTGCCTTGGTCTTCATCAGTACTTTGCAACCATGTTTGTTGCAACGAACAAATGTGGCTAGAGATCGTCAGGTGGTTGGACTGGCATCCATTGTGTTTTGGTCTTTTTTTTCATTTGTTCTTTCATGAAGCTCTGTGATATTCTTTAAGTTTAGAGTTTTCTACTTTAAAGGACGAAAGGAATGACTAAAAGTGAAAGAGATCAGAGGTGAGGGTGTAAAGAGATAGTAATTGCTCTAAAATTGTGTGTATTTGGCACACACTTCAGTCTTTGTATTTAAAAGGTAAGATACACTGCTATACATATCTTGAAGAGAGATTACATAGTATATATATGGTAAATTAGCTCATCTTGGCAAGAGTTGACAGTGATTGCATGGAGGG
Organism: Macadamia integrifolia; assembly: GCF_013358625.1. NCBI lineage: Eukaryota > Viridiplantae > Streptophyta > Magnoliopsida > Proteales > Proteaceae > Macadamia > Macadamia integrifolia. The sequence continues at coordinate 140,914 of NW_024868237.1, read as the reverse complement.
CATGAGTTGTAGCATGTGTATCATATGTGTTATCATCCCCCTGCAAACTAATGGGTGGTAACCACATTAGTTTGGATCTATGTGACTTGAACAATGGTGAGGATAGGCCCTTGGTAAAGATGTCAGCAACCTGGTCCGAAGAACGTACAAATTGCACCTTGATCTTTTTGGTGAGAACCAATTCACGTACAAAGTGATAGTCTACTTCGATGTGTTTGGTTCGAGCATGAAGAACAGGATTAGCAGCCATGTATGTTGTAGATATATTGTCACGATTGATGATGAGTGGAAGGGAAATGGGAACATGAAGGTCATCTAGCAAATATGAGAGCCATAACACTTCTGAAACAGTAACCGCTAGAGCCTTATACTCAGATTCCGAGCTAGAGCGAGAAATAGTAGGTTGCTTCTTGGATCCCCAAGACAATAAATTTGATCCAAGAAAAATACAGAAACCAGTTGTAGATCGTCTTGTATCTGGACAACCAGCCCAGTCGGCGTCGGTGAACGTAGTGATGATAGAGATTGGACCTGGCTTGATGTCAATGCCTGCACCTAGAATGTGTTTGAGGTATCGAAGGATACGCTTGACTGCATCATAGTGGGCAGTCGTGGGTGCATGCATGAACTGACATGCTTGATTGACTGAATATGAGAGGTCAAGGCGAGTAAGTGTTAGGTATTGCAAGGCACCAACAACTTGACGATACTCATGGGGATCAACTAATGTCGACCCATCAGCGGCGGAGAGTTTTGAGCCAGAAGCCACCGGAGTACGACATGGTTTGCAACCAGTCATGCTTGTTTTTTGTAGTAGGTCAAGACTATATTTTGTCTGTGTTAGGCGTAAACCAGCCATTGTCCGAGTGGCTTCAACACCTAAAAAGTAATGAAGTTCACCCAAATCAGTCATTGCAAATTCAGTGCTTAAGCATTTGATGAAGGTGCTAAGTGCATCGCCATTGTCTCTAGTGAGGATAATATCATCAACGTAAAGGAGAAGAATCAATGTTCCACAAGTAGAGTGCTTTGTGAACATGGATGTGTCGACCATACTACGAGAGAAACCATGCTTTAGAAGGAATGTACTAAATCGATCAAACCAGGCTCTCGGTGCTTAACGTAGACCATAGATCGCCCTGCGAAGACGACAAACATGAGTTGGGGATGAAGTACTAACAAATCCTGGTGGCTGGGTCATGTAAACTTCCTCTTGGAGTTGATCATGTAGGAACGCGTTTTTCACATCAAGTTGTTTTATTATCCAGTTGTGAGATATTGCCACAATCAAGACAGTGCGAACAGTAGCAGTCTTAACAACAAGACTGAAAGTCTCTTTAAAATCGATGCCTGGTTTTTGGTGAAAACCTTTGGCAACAAGCCGAGCTTTGAATCTTTGAATGGAACCGTCACTCTTAGTTTTGACACGGTACACCCACTTGTAGCCGACAACATTCATGTGGGTGGAGGCAGGTACCAATGTCCAAGTGGAGTTGGACATAAGTGCATTATATTCATCTGTCATAGCAATAATCCACCGTGGGTCCTTGGCAGCTTGTTTGTAGGAGGTTGGCTCGGGGATGGGTGGAGGGATAGAAGCAAGTAGAGCATGAGAGATTGGATGACGAGTGGTGAGAAGAGAGAAGGGAACCTTGATCTTTCGTGTTCCTGTTTGGGTCCTAGTAATCATGGGGTGTTTGTTAGGTGATGGTGGATGGGGTTGTGATGGTGGTGGTGGGGGGAGTGGTGGAGGCGATGGTGGGGGCAATGCTAAGGTTGAGGGTGAAGAGGTGGTTGGAGTGGGAGTGTTATTGGTGTGAGGTGGGTATGGTGATGGAGTAGATTCAGATGAGGGGGGTGGGGAAGGAGGAGGAGAAGGAGGGATGGAAGGCATAAATGGTACTTGAACATGAGATGGGGTAGGGAAAATGGGAATAGGAAGTGTTACTGATGCCTTAGTAGACACATGATCTGATTTGTCTGCAAAAGGAAAGAAGCATTCATTAAACACCACATGTCTAGAAATATAAACTTTGCCATTGAGAGGGTTAAGACATCGATATCCTTTATGATGCAGACTATAGCCAAGAAAGACACAGGCTATGGATTTTGGAGACAGCTTGTCTTTTCTATAGGCTCGTAAACAAGGGAAACATTGACAACCAAATACGTGCAGAATGGAGTAATCTGGTGTTTTATTGTAAAGTGCTTTATGAGGAGAGCGCCCTTGTAATACTGGTGTTGGCAGACGATTAATAAGATAGACTGTTGTATTGAATGCCTCAAACCAATATTGTTTCGGCATGTGGGCTTGAAATAACAAACAAAGTCCCATTTCCGTGATATGCCTGTGCTTGCGTTCAGATATGCCATTCTGTTCAGGTGTGTGCGGGCATGAGATTCATGAAACAATGCCATGGTCATCCAAGAAGGTTTTAAAAGCCCCTTGTGTGAGTTCTAAAGCTCCATCGCTTTGAAAATATTTTACTTTGGTGGAGAAGATGTTCAACGAAAACAAGACAAAGCATCTAATTTCACTTTTAAGGGATAAAGCCACGTATATCTACTGAAATCATCAATGAAGATAATATAATAATGAAATCCACTAAATGACAATGTTGAAGTAGGCCCCATAAGTCACAATGTATTATTTCCAAAGGTGAAATTGACTGTCGTGCAGAGATAGGAAAAGGCATTTTATGGTGCTTTCCCAACTGACATGATTCACAAATCTTATTTAATTTCTGGAACTTGGATTTATCAAACAAAATGGTACTTCTAAGTTTTTGAAGAACCTTGAGGGATGGGTGGCCCAACTGATTATGCCATACTGTTTGTGACATTTGTTCCCCCAAAAATGCAGTGACTTTTTCATTGATGACATCCTTATTTGTAGGTACAACATAGAGATCATCCTTGACTGGGCCCTTGAGAAGTGTCACCCCTGTTTGCAAGTCCTTTACAGAGAAACCCCATGGAAAAAATTCGACTGAGCAATTATTATCACGAGTCAACTTCGAAACAGATAATAAATTCTTAGTAATTTGTGGAACCACTAACACATTCTGAAGATGTAAAGTTGATGATGGGGTGTGTAAAGTTGATGAACCAGTTTGAGATATGGGAATGCTCTTACCATCACCAAGGTAGACCTGATCTGAACCATTGTAGCTGATAGACTGTTGTAGTAATATAGGGTCAAAGGTCATGTGGGAGGTGGCTCCAGAATCAGCAATCCATTGTGCATTGGTAAGAGAGGACGTCAGGGGCTTGGATGGATATTCAGGAGGACTCACATGAAGACCAGCAAAGGTGGAAGTTGGTGGAGCATTGCTGTTTCGGCTTGCAGAGTGTCTGAAGTAACATTTACTTGCTGCATGACCCATTTTAGCACAGATCTGACACTTAATGGAACGGGTAGAAGGATCAGATGGCCGAGAAAACTTCTAAGAAAATTCATGAGAAGGAAAAGATTGATTTCCTTGTTTTTGAGGTGAGGGTGACTGGTTTTGCTTGAAGGAACCAGGACCCTTCCCTTTAAACTTCTTAAAGTTGTTGGAATTGGTAGAAAGAAGTGCCATTTAAGATTGAACATCAGTGATGATAGAGGATCGGCCACCATAGCCACGACTGAGTCCTTGTTCATGAGTGAGCAACTTTGCACGAAGATCAGAAAAAGAAAGCAAGTTTGTGTTGTTTTCAATTGTGATGACAAAGGTTTCATATTCAGGTCCTAGGCCATTTAAGGTGTAGCCTACAAGGTCTGTATCTTTGACTTGTTCATCTATAGCGGCAAGAGAGTCAGCCAAGGACTTGATGCGATGAACGTAGTCAGTGATGGTGGAGCCCCCTTTCTGAATTGTCTGTAGCTCACTTCGTAGGTAGTTTCGTCTTGCTGAGGACTGTTGTTGAAATAGTGCAGCTAGTGCATCCCATACATCCTTTGCCGTTTTGAGACCAAGTATGTGAGAAGAGAGAGATTCTTGGAGTGTGGCATTGATGCAGGCTCGAACAAAGTGATCGGTTTTGCGCCAAGTATAAAACGCAGGATTCGGGATGGTGGTAGAGATAGTTGACCCTGTTGAATCAAATGAGGAGCTTATGGTTGCAGGTGGTGGTGTTTTAGAACCATCAACATGCTCCATTAAATCGGAGCTAATAAAGATAGATTCAAGTTGCTCCCTCCACAATAGGTAGTTATTTCCATCCAGCTTGACTAAGACAATATTGGAGAGGTTGGTAATTGGAAATGGTGAAGGTGAAGAGGCCATTGAAAAAAAATTGCAGGTGGCTCTTGATACCATAAAGAGATAGTAATTGCTGTAAAATTGTGTGTATTTGGCACACACTTCAGTCTTTGTATTTAAAGGGTAAGATACACTGCTGTACATATCTTGAAGAGAGATTACAGGGTATATATATGATAAATTAGCTCATCTTAGCAAGAGTTGACAGTGATTGCATGGAGAGCATGAGCTGTAACATGTGTATCATGTGTGTTATCAAGGTGTGAGGTGGTGGCAGGGTGGAGGGTGGGGAAGATGCTAGAGAAATGTTGTGGGAGTGGGGTGCCATCAGAGAGGACTGTAGGAAGGGAAGGGAAGGGAAGGGGAGAGGAAAAAGGGATTTAGGGTCCTACTAGCGCCTAGTAGGCTGGTCATCCGCCAGCGGAGCTTAATTAACGTGTAGCCTAATAAGGAATGACACGCCTTCTAAGATGGGCTTGATTATCAAAGACACCATTGAAATTTTAGGATTTGAATCCTCTATGACGCAACATGGTGTTCGGCACACATCCAACAATCAGAACAGAGCCCAAGGCGTTGAATGACTCAAGTAGACGATATAGATATTTTGAAACTTGTTTCCTATTATGGTGACTATATTTAACCAAAGATTAAGGAAGGATCAATTAAGGTGTACGTAGGAGAGGTCATAGTTGAAAAGTCAAAGTTGTTTTCTTCTTTTTTTTTCTCTCTCCTAGGGACGACTTTTTTTTTTCTTCCTTTGTGTGATTTGGACAATCTTTGGTGATGATGTGGAGGAGAGAGAAGATT